>NW_025959560.1:0-38360 GCF_023159225.1 Perognathus longimembris pacificus
GAGCATTTTGAGGAACCTCCATACAGTTCTTCAGAATGGATGTACTAATTTACACTCCAACTAACATTAAAGACTTCCTTTTTCCCAATATCCCTTCCAGCATTTCTTATTGCTTGAGTTCAGAGTGTACAGCAATCTACCTGAGTGAGACGGAATATCAGGGTTGTTTTTATTTGCATTTCCTTTACTGCCTGGGATGGTGAACATTTCCTTAAATGTTTCTTTGCCATGTTTTATCTTTTCTATTGTAACGTCTCTGTTTAGCTACTTTGCCCATTTAATAATTCGTTTACTGGGTTCAGAGGTGGTTAGTTTCTTTATTTCTCTGTAGGTGACAGACATTTGGCTTTTTTTCTGTTTCTCTGCTGGTGAGGAACCTTTCCCACATGATAGGCTGTCTTAGTAGTTTGGTTGGTATGTCTTTAGCTGTGCAGAAACTTTCTATTTTTTAGTATTCTCATTTGGTAATTCTCTCCACTATCTGTTGTGACCCTTACCTGTGCCTATAAGTTCTAGTGTCTCTCCTCCTCTGTTTTTCAGTAGTTTAGAGGATTCAGGGGTGTTGTTGATGTTCTAAATACATTTTGAGTTTGCCCTGGTGCATGGTGTTTGGCTAGGATCAACTTTGAATTTTCTACATGTGTCTGCGCAGTTTTCCCAGCACCAGGAGTTGAAGAGGCTGTTAATACAATTATGTATCTGTAGCTCCTTTTTTGAATATCAACTGATTGTAAGAATGCAGCTTTAGCCATCCTCTTCTGTGGCTAGCCTAAAGCTATGATAATTACTGCCTATGAGGGAGACCATAGTGTCCATGATTCTTTGGGTCTGGGTCACTTCACTTAGCATATTTTTCCAAGTGCTTCCATTTCCTTATGAATGGGGCGATGTCTTTCTGAATGAGGCATAAAATTCCATCCTGTATATGTACCACATTATCCTGAGGGGCATCTGGGTTGGTCCCATAATTTAGCTATGACGAATTGTGCTGCAATGAACATTGTTGTGCTGGTGGCTTCAGTGTGTTCTTGTTTTTGGTCTTTTGGGTAGATGCCCAAAGTGGGGCTGTTGGGTATTAGGGGAGCTCTATGTTAAGCCTTCTGAGGAATCTCCATAGTGCTTGCCAGAGTAGTTGGACCAGTTTACATTCCCACTAACAATGAAGTAGTGTTCTCTTTTGGCCACATCGATGTTGAACACAGAAGATGATGCTAAGTGAAATGAACTCCATATTATGGAAACAAATGTTATATCACTGTTTTAATTACATTCAACATGCCATGTGTAACCGTGGCTTCTGTTGTTGATGTTCCTCTTGTATCCCCTTCTTGTGTTCATACCTGCACTATCACTATATCTTATCTGAGTACACTGGATACCATAGATACTCATATTTGATCTAGGAAAGTTAAAGGATATACCAAAATCATGAGACACAGGGTAAAAAGACAAATGACTTCAAAAGCAAAACTTACAAAACTGTGTGGTGTAAACCACATGAACAACTCATGGGCAAAGAAGGAAATGGGGCATGGAGAGGGGAAAGGAGGGAGTAGTAAACAAACAAGACAACAAATGTATCCAATGCCTAAGGTACGAAAATATAACCTATCTGTACATAATTTTGACAATAAATAAGAAAAAAGATTTTTAAAATTAGAACTTTATTTCTGTGTTTAGTATTCCATTCCATTTCTCTTAAGGTTTTTCTTTATACCAGTGCCACCTGTTTTTGTTGTGATGGTTATATAATAGATCTTGACACAGCACTTTCAAGAATAATGGAAGGAAGGCGAGAAGCCTCCCAAATTGGTAACATCGTGTATTCCACAAGAAATATTGCCAGAATAATCGAGGACATCCAAACAATCAGAAACAACTATTTCCAGAATCTATACTCACTAGGGAATGAATACTTTAGGGAAATAGGTAGATTTTTACAGAAATATAAACTGTCCAACCTGAGGCAAGAACGTATAAATCAATTAAATAACCACATGAATTATGACGCGATACAGGAAGCAATGAAATTTCTTCCAATAGAAAAAAAGCAATCACAGCAGAATTCTATAACACTTTCTAAGAGAGGGGAAAACACCAATATTCTCCTAGTTCACCCGTGAAATTGATGCAGAGCGAGAAACCCCAAACTAGTTCCTTCACGCAAATACCATCACAAACCAGGAAACGACCCCCAAAAGGATATTACAAACAAATCTCACTGAGGAACAAAGATGCACAACTGCTCTACAAAATATTACCTAGCAATATCCAAAAACAGATATTATAAATCATGCATCATGGTCAACTAGCCTACATTCTACAGCTGGAAGCCTGCTACAGCAGATTCATAAGTATTAATGCAATCCACCAAACTGACGTAGGTAAGAGGAAGAATCACATCATTCTCAGAGTGGCTGCCCCAAACCTTCAATATAATAACAAAGCAATACATTTTCAAAGCCCTAAACAAAATAGGAATAGGAAGACCCTTTTTAAAACAAAGAAAGCCATATGTATGAGACCAACTGCTTAAGTCATACTAAATGGGAAGGACTAAAACCATTATCTTGAAAACCAGGAACAAGAAAAGGATAATACATCTCTCTTCTCCTATTTAATATATTTCTGGAATCCTTAGCCATAGCAAGAAATCTCCAAATAGGGAGGACCCAAATAGGGAGGAAAAAATGTGAAACTGTCGCGATTTGTGGATATTATGTTTTTATACCTGAAGGACCCAAATAAATCTCCTCCAAATTCCTAGACCTAACAAACCATTTTTCCAAATTACAGATGGTAAATTTGCAACAGACAAATGTTATAACTTGCTAATATTATTCATACACAGGGTATTCAAGAAACGATTCCCTCCAAAACCTAACGCATCAATCACAAATTTCGCCATGGATCTAAAAAGAGATTACCCTGAAGAGGAAATAAACATATTGAAACACATAAACATAATCACCATCATTGGCAGTATCTGATATGCATATACAAACAACCCTGAGATAACTTGTTTCCAATGTCAGAATGAGTAATTATCTTAACTCAAGCAAAAACAAGGGCTGGAGGGAAGGCCCTGAAAGGGGAAATCTACTGCTCTGCTGCTGGGAATGTAAACTACTTCAACCACTCTCGAAAACTGTATGTAGATTCTTCAAAAGAACAGCCAAGGCACAGCACATGATTCATTCTGAGCAACACGATCCAGGATATGACTAGAAAACCTGCACTTCTGTACTTCTACGATGTGTGGAGTTTTTAACCTCAGCAAAGATATTCTGATGCTTATTACCAAACTAATATGCCTTTGGAGAAAATTCTCTATTAAGGAGTCTCCTGTGTTTGTTGGCCAAAGGATGACCATTTGTCATGAGACTCTGCTCCACCCTCTGCCCCACCTATAGAGCCTCCTTGGGGAGACTTGTTGTCCAGCTGCTCCAATGAAAGCTTTTCTCAATTAAGTGGGAAGTCAATAATTTATGACAATTAGTCTTGAGGAAATAGTAGCTTGGTAATAGATTTCTGCCTTGACTGCTTTGATCCTTTGTTGTAGAGCTGACAACTTGTAGTATTGACACCCTTTGTAGTAGCAACAACCTTTGAGATAGCAACATCTGCTACAGTAGTGACATCCACAACTTTGGTGTTTATAGGAATATACTTGTGCAATAATTTTACTCTTGAAGTTGTGAATTGATTTCTACACCGATATAAACCCTGGCCCTGCTAAATAAAAGTGTACTTTGGACCACTCTCCTTTGCATACCCTGTGTCCTGACTACAGTTACAAATACCTGGGTCCAACAACTGGCTTCCAGATCCAGGGACCTGATAACTGATCCTTAGGAGATTGCTGAACTGGTTTTGAGCTCTTCCTCGAGTGTAGGTGAAAGATATTTTGATTGAAAGGAGATAGGGGAACTGAGTGGTGAGCTCCTAATAGATAAAATATTACAGGTTTTTGGGACAAACTAAATCTACTCTTTTTTTTTTAATCTTATCGACCATGTACTGAAACTTAACAGAGCTATGGTCTTGTGTTCTCAATTAGATGAGTGCATACAGGTGGTAATGGAATATAATCCATGGTTCCCAGAGGAAGGTACTTTAGACTTAGAATTCTGGGAAGGAGTAAACAACCATGTGTAAAGGCATATCAGTTTGGTGACAAGGTTCCCGTTATATTTTGGTATATTTGGGCACTAACATGTACAGCCCTAAATATCATGCTTGTGATGCTGTGGTAACATCAGCAGCTGAACTGGAGGCAGACGTGGAAAAAGCTATGAAGGCTTATAGTTTGCCCAAGGAGGTAAAAACTCAAATTGGGCAGGAGTTAAAGAGATGGCTACACCTGAGCAATCTCTTGCCAGTTCTGATAGAGAAAAGGTAGAGCCAAAAGCTAAAGCTTTGGCCACTACCAATGTTTCTTCAGAAAATGAAGCCACTCTAAATAGCTCAGCAAGGGAGTCAGTGTGCTAAAGAGGCTCTCCATATCTGCTAAGGTCTTCAATGAGTATGAGTCTTATGAAGAAAAGAACTTTGCTGCAGCACCTGCCTTTACTTTTTTCTTCTTCAGATTCTGACTCTGAGGATTTTGTTCCTCTCCCTCACTATCGACGGTTCCCCAATATTCGACCCCCTTCAGTTGATGGAGAAGCTCAGTCCCCTCATTATGAAAGTATCAATATGGCCCATTTCACTCAGCTGTGGAAAGCGGTAACTTTATATGTACCACAGGCGTTGAAGTTAAACAGTGAATTTTGACAACTGTTTCTGCTTATTAAAATTGGCTCCTGAGGATTGGAAGATTATGTGTAGTGCATTATTAAAACTTCAGGAACATCTACAATGGTTAATGTGGTATAATGATGTTGTGTCCGGCAGAGCAGGTTAAAATGCTCAGTCCCTAAATGCTGTCCTTCACAGAATACAACATGCTATGCGAACAGGCACTGGGGATTACAAGAACCCCCAGAATCAAGTAAATACCCCAAAGGAGATTGACCAGTGGCTGCAGGAGATATGTGTAGATGCATGGGGTTGGGTCCGTCACCACAGTGAAAAGGATGGTTCTTAGGCCTGCTTTATTCAAGGGGCCCAGGAATCCTACTTTGTCTTCATACTGCGCCTTCAGAAAAACATCGATAGAACAGTACAAGGAGCTTCTGTTCATGATCAATTAATTAAATTACTGGCAATTGTAATACTAATGAAGATTGTCAGTCTGCGAATCTGCCTGTTAAGGAGATTGGGGATGTACTAGCACATGTCATGGCTTGTCGGAATGTATTTTCAGACATTCAAAAGATGAAGCTACTGAGACAAACTCTGGGTGCTAGTGTGAAAGTACCTAAATCCGGAAAATTTAAATGTATTGGATGTGGGGACAAGAGGATACTATAATGAATTGTGTTAAAAGGAAACTGGCAAATACAAAGTCGCCTAGGAAATTCCCTGGCTGCAAACGTGGAGTGCATTGGGCCCAAGAATTTAGATCTAAAACTGACATTGATCGTAATATGCTTCCCCTTTCATAGGGAGCAGCGCAGGGAGAAAGTACAAGGTGTTCAGGAAAGGGGGCAAAGGGCAAGCCTTATGGTCCCATTCCTATGAACGAGCATTCCCCAAAATCTTTTCGTTACAACCAGCTCCTAGTGCGAGTGCGGCAGTGGAACTTTCCTCAAGCCAAACCTTAACTTTCCTTGCTAATTTCCAGAATTATACCTTGCATATAGGGGCCCTTGCCATGGGGGACTTGGGACCTACTTTTGGGGCGTTCCTGTTTAATTGCTAAAGTGGTGTTAGTTGTACCAGGAGTACCAGACTCTGACTACATAGGACAAATTCAAATCCTTATTACCTCCCCTCTACCTTCTGATAGTAATGCTAGTGGTCATATTGCACAATTGATTTTCTTTGCTTACAAGTCTATATCAACTTCTAGAAACCCTTGTCAAGGAGGTTTTGGCAGTATGAAATACCAATATGTTTTCTGGATTTTAAATGAAGCATAAAAACCACCTTGTTGTAATTTTTATATAGAAAAGACACAATTTGAAGCATTGCTATCTACTGGCTATGACATCACAATAAACAGACAGACTGAATGGCCTCGGGGCAGGGTGACTCAATCTATCAAACTTAGAATAAAAGGTGTCAGTAGTACACCAGTTTCATTTATTAAACAAAGTGTTGAATATGAGGATATTACTGATGGTGAAGGCCAACATTCCATTTTTAATCCATAATATTTGTAAGTACCTATTAACTTAATTGTACTAGACCTCTTTGAATAGTGGAGAGCTCATTTAGTTTTCCCTTGATGTTCAGATGCATGTCTCTCTCAGTAAGATTTCTTGGCAGAGAGATTGTCCAGATTGCAGTGAGCAAAAGCCCTTATCTAAGGAAAAGTTGGCGGCCTCAATGCGACTTGGTGGAGATCAATTAGGTTCAAATCATATTGAGGTTTCTATCTCTACCTAGAACTCTCCTATTTCTGTTGTTAAAAAGAAATCTCACAAATGGAGATTGCTCATTGATTGATGAGCTCTAAATGCAGCTATGATGCCTATGGCTACTTTACAACTAGATTGCCCCAATATTGTATGAATCCTGAAAATTGGCATATTATGCTAATAGATTTGCGAGATTGTTTCTTTATTAGTTTCTTACTTGATGAGGACCAATCATGCTTTGCTTTTACTTTAAGTCAGATTAATCTCCAAGGAACCCATAGAAGGTTTAAATGGAAATTATTGCCACCAGGCATGATAAACTCACCTACTATGTGTCAAACATTTGTAGAGAGAGCACTAGAACCTATTAAGAGAAGATTTCCTCAGGTTTCATGTATTCATTATATGGATGACTTATTATTTGCTGCAACCTAAAAAATATATTCTGTTCGACTTATTACAAGTTTTGCCCTTCCACTTGCAAGACTACGGTTTACTAGTTGCCACTGATAAAATCTGGACAGAGGAGTCATTAAAGTATCTAGGGTATTTAGTTAAAAAAACAAGCAATTATCCCCCAACTTATAAAAATTCGTAATGAAGAATTAAATACTCTTGATTTTCAAAAGTTACTAGGGAACATTATTTAGCTTCATGCTTCCTTAGGAATTGCCACATATGCTTTGCATAATTTATTCTCCATTGTTCAAGTGGATTTGACTTTAAGTAGCCCTTGTGTATTAACTAGTGAAGAAAGTCAGGAATTACTTCTAGTAGAAAAATCCCTGACTCAAAATTTCTTATCCCGGGTAGATTTATCTGTCTCTAATGGGTTATTAAATCTACTTACAAAGTTTACCACACAGGGGGAATAGCACAGTACAATAAGACTTTGATATGTACCAGGCACACATTGTCTGAAATGTAAACCACATGTCTGGAGGTGATCAGTTTTATTATCATGCAAGGCTTAAAAAGGTGCCTGCAAATCAGTGGGCAAGACACCTACTTGATTATCATCCCCACACCTAAATAACAATTCAAATTTGCATTACAAACCTGTGATCTCCTCCCTTTGTCATTGAATGGCTTTAATGGAGAAGTTTTATACCAATTACTTTCTGGCCCTTTAAGGCAATTATTTCAATAACAAATTTATATTACTGATAATATTTGACTTTCTAAGCCCATTCTAAATGCTCCTAATATTTTTGAAGATAGTACCGAAAATAACAAATGTGCTTTTTGGACAGAAGGTAAATATCAAGTTTTCCTCACTCCCTGGCAATAGGCACACAAAATGAATCACAGACCATTATATGTACTTTACAGAATTTCTTACTACCTTCTAATTTAATCACTCAGTCTACGTATGCATCACATGTTTTATGCAATACATATTCTGCTGTTATTTATCACATAACCTCCCCCCCCACTAGATTCACTATTTAAACAATTCAAATCCAGTTATGCCAAAGACAGCATTCACTGTGTGTCATTCACATTCTTGATCATTCTAATTTGACAAGTCCTATGGCATGTGGTAATTTTCATGTAGATGCTTTAGTCTCATTTATTTCGGCAAAAGAAGACCATGCAGCTCGGCATTCTAATGCAAGTCATTTACCTGTCTCATATAAAATTCCCTTTAGGGTTTGGATTATGGCCTAGTGGCAAGAATGCTTGCCTCATATACATGAAGCCATGGGTTTGATTCCCTAGCACCACATATATAGAAAATGGCCAGAAGTGGCACTGTGGGTCAAGTGAGAGAGTTCTAGCTAGCCTTGACCCCAAAAGAAGCCAGGGACGGTGCTCATGCCCTGAGTCCACGCCACAGGACTGGAATAAATAAAATAAAATAAATTAAAATAAAATAAAATAAAATAATATTCCTTTTAAACAACCTAACAAATTATTGCTAACTGTCCTACTTGTTGATCTTTGCCTTTACAAACACTTCCCCTTGGTGCTAATCTTCAAGGCTTGGCTCCTAACACATTTGGCAAATGGATTTAACACACATTCTTGAATTTGTCTTCCTAAAAGATGTGCTTGTAACTATTGACACATTCTTTTTTTGGGAGGCCACAGCTCTATCTGGGGAAAAATGGACTCATGTTATTCAACATTTACTAGAAACATGTGCAGTCATGTTGATTTCTTCTCAAATAAAAACTGACAATGGACCAGCTGATACCAGTGAATAAGTACTGATATATTTAGAATTTCGTAACATCTTCCATGTTACATGAGTTGAATATAAACCTCAAGGTCAAGGTAGAGTACAATGAGCTCACTGGACTTTGAAAAGACAAATTAATAAGGTAAAAGGGGGAATATGTGTAGTACTTAGGAGTATGCCACATCTATGAATAGCCTTTATAAAATAGCCTGAGCTGTTATTGCTGAAGCACTATTTGTTCTTAAGTTTTTAAATTTGCCTCAAGGAGATGTTTTGGCTAAAGTCAAGCAACACTTCCTAGCTCCGCATATGTTAGACAAGCCACATCCGGTTTGGATTAGATTGGTGGTTGGGTTACTTTGGGCCCCTTGGCAGTTGTTAAACCAGGGGCGATGGTATGTTTATGTTGCCCTTATGAGGGCCCTTTGCCCTCATGGGGACAGGTAAAAGCACTGTCTCACAAAGCCCAACAGGTAGTGATCTCTACTGGAAAGGTGCTAACTCTGGAACATATACTCCTGCCTATGTGTTCTCTGTTAACCTGTGACTTGTAACTCTATGGCAGGGGCTAATTCAGAGATATTGTATTGGTCCGATATCTCTAACCCTCCCTTATTGCATCCATATTTGTGGACAGGAGCCCGCGACTCCGTTTCTACATCTAGTCCTGACATAATCTCTCCCCATTATCTGCCTGGCATTCCAGTCTATCCTATGGAAGAAGGACGAGCTTCTAACATCTCTTACTCTCAGTTCTCTAACGCTATCTGTCTAGGCAATTCTCCATGTTAACCCTGTAGATATTAATATTGGATTCAACATGGAGGTTTGTATAATCCCAGTAGAACTCGGCTGGTTAGACTGTCCTTTTGGTCTGTGAGATCTCACACCTATAAGATAGACAACTATCCTAGACATTTTGGTTTGTGGTTACAAAACTGCACCGAACATAATTTTGCTTCTGAAAATCTATACAATCTCATACTGCAAAAATCAATTATGAGAATCAGTGGAGTTGCCGAATCTTACATATGTTCAATGGTATGTCTCAATTTGAAAGTGAGATATCCTCCAAAAGTAGTTTGCTGTTACCGTATTATTTTCCATTTAATATCTTTGGGCATATCCTTTTATGTGATTTCATAGTAACTCAAATTTTGAAATCCAGGATAAATATAACTGAGTGTTTCCATGGTAATTATTGTAGTAGGAAAGAATCTGATTGTTTAACAGGTGAAATTGAGCACAAAATAATTGCTTCAATTTTGTCTCCAAATGTTTTGAAAATCATTACCTGGCTACTTTGGTATCTCCGGTGCTAATATGTTCATATTGATCCATTTTGATAGATATTTTATTTTTATGTGTAATTCATTTCTGAACGTTGGTCATAATTTTAGTTTGAAATGTGGGAATAGTGTTTCAACTTATATTAATTCCATCCATGGCAAAATCAATAGTGTAATATATTCATTAATTATTTAGGGGAGCATACATCACTATGTTAATTTTGTAGGAGTCATGAACACCGAGGTATGTCTCAGGACACCTTGTTAGGAGTGTAATAAACATGGTTTTCAACTGAATCTAGTCTAAAATAAAGTCTTTGTTGATCCACATAGAACATAAATATTCCCAGTATCATCTGCACATTAGAATATTAATGCATTGTGCCTTTAAAAATTTTTTCAAACCCTACAGGCTCATTACAAACTGCAAACAATAGCCTGTAGACTTGAACTAATCAAACAGCAGTTAACATGCATATATTTATGAAATTATAATCAATTTCTCTACACTGTCTTTTATAACTCTCTTATATAATTGAACGCTTATATAGCTCACGTACTTGGACATTGCACAGTTACAAATGAAGATGCATTTATTGGTTAAGATTAAGGATAGAGAGACCCAGGATAGCTCTTAGAATTGTCCTTAAAGTTCCCTGAATTACATCATTGTCAATTTTGCCAATTTTGATAGTATTCTTAAATTAGGTCATGATACAATCTGAAACAGTCCATTTTTATTTGTAGCCTGTTGTACAACAGCTCTTAGAAGGCAAAATAGAGAACAGGCACTTAAAGAATCATACGAATAAAATATTTCCAGTGATATTCATAAGTTTCCTTTATTTGGTTTAACAAAGCCCAAAGTCATTATGGAATATCTGTTACAGTCCTTGGTATTTCCCATGGGCTTGTAAAAGAGAGGTATTCCAGCCCTTTGTTTAGCCTTATATCATGACCAACACTGTAAATTTTAAATTGATGGGCCTCAATATAGAAGTGATACAGTGTCTATTGTTACATAGCACATGCACAACCCACTTTTAAGCATTTAACACAGACAACGTCAAATTTATATAAATAAATATATGATTCGCAAACACAGAAAGCTTTTATGTCCAATAACTATGAATCATTAACTCATATCTTTGGATAAAGTACGTTTTCATTGTACATTGCCTGATAAATTTCCTGCACTAATTCTTAAGCTAAATCAATATTATATTTCAGTTTGCTCACAGTAAAGCAATTCACTTTTCCTTCATATTTTAATGTCAATGCCCACTGCTGCTGTTAAATAAAAATAATATATGGATGCTTTGTCATAGGGCAAAACTCATGACGCTATTTTCTCTTCTTTAATCTGTGATTCCTTGTGATTTCTATTTGAATAACAAACAGGATGAAAGCTCAAGAATGCATAGTGATAAGGCAATGATAGATTCTAATTTAAATTCTTGGTTGATTTCTTCTTGTGAATCCAGTGTAAATGTAAGAATGTTCTTCCCTGCTATCACTTGCTTGTTCCAGCAAGTTATTCTGGGGGAGAACAACAAAAATATCCTTGTCAACCTGCGGATTGATGAGAGTACCTGTGAAAATTTAGACATGTACTCATAGTTTTGTTCTATCCTTTGTAAGACACTTTCCCTATAATGGTGCCTTCTTTTTACATTTGTGTTTTGTATCACATTTTAGATAGAGAAATGTAGGTCAAACGTTATCAATTTGGTTTGAAATCTTAGGATTATGATTTCTCATGTACTCGTAAATATTTACTATTTTTGGCCTAAGACTAGGTGATATTACATGTTTTGTGTCTCTATATGTATAACCTAGGGTATGGCTTGAAGAAATGTGCCCTAGTCCTTAAAATAATGAGTTTTTCATTGATTCACCTGTACAACTCCCTACACGTGGGTCAAGACACACGAGTGTCCAAATATACTTTTCCAGAAGCTGTCCAATTAATAGGTTTCAGTGTATATGCAAGTTAAGAAAGCAGGGAATTCATTCACGATAATAGGCAATTGTTCAATTTTCAGTACCTCTAGAAGAACCAAGGATGTTTCTAGTGTTTGTAGACACAATACAGACATATGTGTTAGCACTTCATTCACCGAAAGAAAAAAATGTGTTTTTATTTATGCCTTTGCAGAAATAATCAGTTGCCCTACCGTGTGTTCAACAAGTATTTCTCCTTGTCTTATCTATGAGTAAAAATAATTTAAAAAAAGGCTAAAC
This sequence comes from Perognathus longimembris pacificus, assembly GCF_023159225.1. Lineage (NCBI taxonomy): Eukaryota > Metazoa > Chordata > Mammalia > Rodentia > Heteromyidae > Perognathus > Perognathus longimembris. Next base: position 12,186 of record NW_025959560.1, read on the forward strand.
ATATGAATGTCTTTTGATTTCCCCTAATAATTCAGACAAGTACTCTTGCAACCTGGTCATATTCTCAGTCCTCCCCTAATCATTGAAACCTCCAATTTATTTACAGTGTATATTCTTTACAATTAATTCTGACATCAATGGAGGTGTTTTTTTCTTTACAAAAGTATATCACTTAATATTTTCGAAAGTACAGTTAGGTAGGAGAAACACAATTATCATTAAATGGAAATCTAAGTACGGTAACATGTACAGTCCTACGATTGTTCTTCAGTTAGGTTTACATGAGTCTTATAGTTTCATTTCATTATGTCTTCTTGCATGTAAGAAAGTATCACAAAATTAACCTCTTTAAAAGAGAACTTCAATTCATGTGATATTATGTGAACATCAATTTGGTGAGCCAAAAAACTTCTGGGAGTTTGTTTTTTTTAAACAATTCAACTCTGTGAGCTTTTCTTACTAGGAAAGATTCTCAATATCGAAATAATTTCAGTATGTGACAATATGCAAGCATTCTTTGACTTCTTTAAATAGGACATTTTGCAAGACAGAATGAATGAAAAATGGGGTGAGGAATAGAGAAGAAAGTGCTCACTAAGTGAATTGGGTAGTAAGCAGAACAAACTGAGCAAATCAAGGGCCTTAGAAAGACATATCAGAGGAAAAGAGGAACAGATTACAGGAAGCATAAAGAAAGAGAGGTGTATGCATATATCACCATATTGGAATGAATTGCTTTACAATTACTAAGCATAGAGGACATAAGAATTTTGAGAAATGAATGTGACACTGAGCATGAAGGATCAGACCTCTGTTTATTTTACTTTATAATATTATTAAGAATTACTAAAACATAGAGTTAATATGTAAATAATTAAGAAATCGAGGGAGTGGTTGGAGGGGTGAAGTAGAAGGATGAAGGGAGAAAAATCAGGAAGGTATAGCAGGTATGAGTAGAAATACATATGTAATCACTATATGAAGCATGTTTCTGTAACCACACTGTACAGCATCCTGAAAATAAGAAAGAAAATGAAAACAAATTAAGTGTAAGTGCAATTTTCAGTGGGAAAATAGATTTTTCTATGTATCCAAAAAATAACATTCAAAATTTAATAAAATTTGTGCATTGCTGGAAATATTACAAGTGTTGGTAGATAATTAGAAAGAAGCAAATTATTGATTGTGTGTGTGAGTTTGTGTGTGTGTGTTTAAGTGAGTGACTCTGTGTGTGGTGCCTAGTCTTTTAAAGTTATGTCTCATGGTGATCAACATAGAAATGCATTTCTAAGATAGGGTATATAAAATTTGTCAAACGTGGTAATCCGTCCCTCATTTTTCTCTTGATTCCCTTTCCAATCAACTGTTCACCAACTTTGAACGGTTAATTACAACGATTTCTATTTCTTTGTTGCATTCCTTCACCCTTCGTACTTCTCACAGTGTGAAGAAGTCATTTCCTTACTACGATAAAGAAAGAGATAGTATTAAGAGGTCCATGCTCTACTACAGCGCCACCTGGTTGTCAAACACAGAAAATTAAATCAAAGGGAATAATTTCAAATAAGGATTTCAAAGTAAAAATAAAGGAACCTCCGGATTCCATATATTTGAGATCAATACTAGTACCATGATTGTTTGTGATTATATGTCCAAAGTATTGAGAAACTGTGATACTCTGAGTGGAAAATCCTAGGCATGTATGCCATTTTTACCACTCAGTGCATCCATCGGCTCTGTTTGCCGCTGGTTCACTTTACACGACATAAAGTTTTCCTAAGGCTTTCCATTTCCTTACATACGAGAGGATGTCATTCTTTCAGAAGGAAGCCTAGAATTCCACTATGAATATAAATCCATTTCTGTTGTTCCATTAATCAACTGAGGGCCAGAAGTGTTGGTTACATATGTTGGCTATAAGAGAGAATGCTGCAATGATCATGATCATGGTGGAAGTTTAGCATGGGCAATTCTTTATGATCTTTACAGTGAATTCCCACAATTGAGATTGCTCGATCATAATCTATGTATATATTTTATTGCACATATGTTATACTGCTTTGCAGAATGTCTAAAGAAATTTAACCCGCCCTACCGCCCAAAGAATTATTGTATCATTCCCTTTGTCCACATCCCTGCAAGCATCCATTGTTACTGATTTTCCTGACAATCACCCTTGTAAGAAGGGAGAAGTAGAATCTTAATAAGATTTTGATTTGCACTTCTTACAAGCCTAGATATGGTGTCTGTTTCTTCACTGATCCTATTAGTCCTTGTCTTCAAAGAACACTCTATTGAAGTCAACAGCCCGAGTTCTTTCTTTGAGCATTACTTTGGGGTGATTTAATTTTTTGTGTTTCAAGAATATTTTGTATTTGAGAGCCCTATTTGCATATCTTCTCTCATATTCTGTGCTCTCCTCTCTCTTCATAATTTGATATATGGAGCTACCAATTCCATGGACGTCCGTTTGTACAATTCTGTGATTTAATGTGCTTGTGAGATTTTATACAAATCTGTTCACCTGTGCTCAGAAGCCCTAGTGATTTTCCTCTTTCTTCTTGCATATTTATTGTATCCATTTTACCTCAAGTCCCTGATCCAATTAGAATTGTTGGTGGTGTGAGGAGACACACAAGGATGTACCTTTAGTTTGGAGGAAGAGTTTAAAGTATTACCCCTTACCATTTCTTGAAAAGGCTGTGCTTTTCTGTCCAATTCTTTTGTCTTACGTATCAAAAACCAAGGTGTCATAGGTGTATATGTTAACTTCTGTGTCTTCAATCGCATTTTCTTGATTTTTGGCCTTTTGTTGTACCAGGAACAAAAAGATTTTCAAACTGAAGCTTGCAAAAAGGTTGAAAGTAGATATTAACATACCTCCAGCACTGTTCTTCCTGCTATGGAGTGTTTTGGCATCAACAAACTGAATTATTCTCAATGTTTCTTTATTCCTGTTTCTAGAAATGCTGAACGCAAAATCCACTGAGAAAACACCCACTTTCATTTAATGACACAATACTTTAACTTTTGCTTTCTACAGAGAAACAGTTGGTAAAAGGGACTTTCAATTAACGGACTATTTTACACGTTGGACCACTGTCGTAAACTCTGTCCCAATACTCCGTTACACATCCAAGGTGTGGAAAATTACTCTATTCTTTCTTGCCATGTACCAGAGATTAAATGGAAGGTAGTGGAACTCTCCACAAGAATGCTATGAAATTCATGTTATGTCACTCAAGAGCATTTTCTGTCATTTGGGAAAGCTGTAGGAAAGAGGATCATGCCGGACAATCCTGAATTGTTTATCGATTACCTCAATATTCTGCCAAGTAATTATGTCTTGGTGTAGATAACATGTAGATAGGTAGACACAAAGAGAAACTGAGAGAGAAATCTATATACACGTACATTCCCTTTTCGTTTCTACATTAAAATACTTTTTACAAGGAGACACCAGAGTTTCCCAACAATATTTACCTTACACGTTGTGGTGGATATGAAATTTGTTTGAATGAATCAAAATCTGCTACTACTATAACTTTTGGATATATCAGGGCATTTCCCTATTTTAATACTCAATTTCTAAATGTAATTAAAAGACATTTCTAAATGTTTATTATATCATAAAATTAAATGGAAAAGACAATAAAAACTGGAAATAAGATTATTATTTTCTATTTTTAGCCATTGGAAGAACAGTCTGGTTAATCTTTCTTTTTTCCTTCTTATTGTCAAAATGATGTACAGATATGTTAGAGTTTCATATGTTAGACACTGGATACATTTCTTATTCTGTTTGTTACCTCCTCCTTCATTCCCTCTCCACCCTTCCCCTGTCAACTTGCCCCACAATAAGTTGTAAAGTTCATTTTTACCAACCGTTTTGCAAGAATTGCTTTTATAGTTGGTTGTCTTTTGGACCCTGTTTCTCTCGAATTAGGTATTCCCTTTCAGTTTCCTAGTTCTAAATCCGGTATACACATTATCCAATGTACTCAGATAAGATACAATGGTAGTGCAGGTCCAGCATAGGAAGGGGATACAAGAAAATTATCAATAATAGAAGCTATGGTTACACATAGCATGTTGCAATTAGTTACAACATTGATATAACTATCGTTTCCATAATATGGAGTTCATTTCACTCAGCATCATCTTATGTGTTTATAAGGGTATAACTCTGGGGCTCTTGTGATCCATTTCTGTGACTTGCCTAAACCTCTGCTAATTATTCCCTATAAGGGAGACCATACAGTCCATATTTCTTTGGGTCTGGCTCAGTTCACTTAGTATAATTTTTTCCAAGTCATTCCATTTCCTTATCAATGGGACAATGTCAATCTTTCTGATAGAGTCATAAAATTCCGTTTTGTACATGTACCACATTTGCTGATCCATTCGTCTACGGAGGGGCTTCTTGGTTGGTTCCATATTCTACCTATGACAAATTGGGCTGCGATGATCATTGTTGTGCTGGTGGCGTTAGTGTGTTCTTGTTTGTGGTCTTTTGGGTAGATTTCCAAAAGTGGTGCTGCTGGGTCATACGGGAGCTCTATGTTTAACCTTCTGAGGAATCTCCATACCGCATTCCAGAGTGGCTGAACCACTTTACACTCCTACCAACAATGAAGTAGGGTTTCCTTTTGGCCATATCCCCACCAACATTTGTTATTTTTATTTTTCTTTATACAGGACATTCTTACTGGGGTGAGGTGGAATCTAAACGTTGTTTTTATTTGCATTTCTATTATGGCTAGTGATGTAGAGCAGTTTTTTTATGTCTCTTGGCCATTCTCATTTCTTCTATAGAGAAGTCTCTTTTAAGTCTTTAGCCCACTTGTTGAGGGGGCTATTGGTTCTTTGCGGTTTTGTTTGGGAGGAATATAATTTTTTTAGTTCTGCATATATTTTAGATATGAGACCTTTGTCCATTGTATGGCCAGCAAAGATCTTTTCCCAATCTGTGGGCTTTCAGGTTATCTTGCGAGCTGTGTCCTTTGCCCTGTAGAAGCTCTGCTGTTTGATGCAGTCCAATTTGTCCATTCTTTCTTTAATTTGTAGCTTTTGTTGGTCTTTGTTATGAAAATTTGGTCCTGTGCCAAGGAGCCCAAGGGTCTCTCCTATTTCTTCCTTTAGTGTTTTCAGCATACCTGTTTTAATTTTGAGGTCTTTGGTCCATTTGTAGTTGATTTTGGTGCAGGCTGATATAATGATATATAAGGATCTAGTTTTAGTTTGTTGCATGTGATGAACCAGTTTTGCCCACACCATTAGTTAAAGAGGCTATCTTTCTTCCAGGCTATTTTTTTTTAGTTCCTTTATCAAGATTAAGTAGCCATAGTTCTGTGGGTTTATTTCTGCACCTTCAATTCTGTTCCTTTGGTCTACAGTCTTGTTCCGGTGCCAAAACCTAGCTGTTTTTAATACTATAACTTTATTATACAGCTTGAATTGGGGATTGTAATTCCTCCAGCACTGTTCTTTCTGCTTAGGATTGTTTTTGCTATTCTGGGTCTTTTATGGTGCCATATGAATTTCTGAATTTCTTCATCGATTACATTAAAAATAGTGTTGGGATATTAATGTGTATTGCATTGAATTTGTACATAGCCTTTGGCAATATTGGCATTTTGATTATATGAATTCTCCCAATCCAGGAGCATGGGAGGTTTTTCCATTTCCTTAGTTCTGCCTTAATTTCTTTTTTCATGTTTTTTAAAGTTCTCATCCTAGAGGTCTTTTCCATCTTTGTTTATGGTTCATCCTAGGTATTTTATGTTTTCTGAGACTATTACAAAAAGAGTTGCTTTCCTGATTTCAGCCTCGGCATTCGGGTCATTAGCATATAGAAACCCATTGATTTTTTAGGGTATATTGTATACCCTGCAACTTTCTCAAAGTTTTGTATTAGCTCTAGTTGCTTGGGAGTAGTGTCTATGGGGTTCTTTACGTATAGGATCATATTTTATCAAATGCCTTTTCCAAATCCAGTCATAACCATGTGGTTCTTTATCTTGCTTCAGTTTACGTGGTGGATTACATTATTTGACTTGTGTATATTGAACCATCTTTGCATCTCTGGGATGAATCCAGTTTGGTTGGGGAGTATGATTCTTTTTGATGACCTGTTGAAGTCGATTGCCAGAAGCTTTTTGAGAATTTTTGCATCTCTGTTCATGAGGTAAATAGGTCTATAGTGCTCTTTCTGTAATGAGTCCTGGCCTGCTTTTGGGATGAGAGTTATACTGGCTTCATAGAGTGTGTCTGGTACTGAACTTTCTATTTCAATTTCATTGAAGAATTTGAGAAATATTGGTGTGAGTTCTTCTTTGAAGGCCTTGTAGACTTCTGTTGTGAATCCAACTGGACATAGGCTTTTCTTGCATGTGAGATCACTTATTGCTGTTTCTATGTCAATGCTGGATATGGGTCTGTTAAGAAGGTTTAAATCTTCATGGTTGAGTTCGGGGCTATCAATTTTTTCCTAGGAAATCATCCATTTTATGTATGTTCTCAAATTTTTTGGCATAAACATTGCAAAATAGTCCCTTATTATGGTCTGAGTTTTGGAAGTTTCAGTAGTGATTTTATCTGCTTCATTTCTGATCTTGTTTATATGGGTTTGCTGCTTTCTTTTTTTGGTCAGGTTTCCTAGGTGTGTGTCTACCTTGTTAATTTTGTCAAAGAACAAACTCTTTGTTTTGTTGATTTTTTTAAATTTTGTTTTCCTTGTATCTAATTCATTAATTATAATTTGATTTTAATTATTTGTGTCCCTCGAGTTACTTGAGGTTTGGCGTGTTGTTCTCTTTCAAGATGATTAAGGTGCATCCTTAAATTATTGAGTCACATACTTAAATTTTTGAGTTTCTCCAATTTGTTGGTTTACGTCCTCAGAGATATAAATTTTCCTCTGAGTATTGCCTTTGCTGTGTCCCAAAGTAGCTGGTATTTTATATACTCATCTTGGTTGAATTCCATAAATATTTGAATTTCTGTTCTAATTTCTTTAATGACCCACTGGTTTTGTTACTCTCCATGTATTGTAGGATTTTCTGTGGTGCCTTTTTGAGTTGAACTCTAATTATATTCCATTGTGGTCTGAGAAAATGCAGGCAATGGTTTTCTTGATTATGAATTTGTACAGATTCTCTTTGTGTTCTGAGATGTGATCTATTTTGGAGAATGTTGCATGTGCTGCCGAAAAGAATGTGTGTTATGTCGTTGCTGGTTGGAATATTCTGTAGATGTCGGTTAAGTCTAGTTGATCTACGCAGGTTTTTATTTCTGTGGTTTCTTTTTTCAGTTTTTGGATGTTGATCTGTCCAAAGGTGATAGTGGAGTGTTAAATTCCCCAATTATCAATGTGTTTGGGTCTGTGAATGATTGTAGTCAGTAGTGTTCGTTTGATGAAATTGGGTGCTCCTGTATTTGGTGTGTAGATATATAGGATGGTTATATCCTCCTGTAGCAGAGATCCCTTTATTAGAATGTAGTAACCTTCTTTGTCTCTTTTTACTGTTTTTAATTTGAAGGCAATTTTATCTGATACTAGGATTGCAATGCCAGCCTGTTTATAGGCGCCATTGGATTGATAGATTTGATTCCAGCATTTTACTTTTACAAGATGTTTACTTTTGCTGGATAGATGTGTCTCTTGGAGGCAGCAGAAAAATGGATCTTGATTTTTGATCCAACTTATGAGCCTATGTCATTTGATTGGAGAATTAAGTCCATTAATATTGAGAGTTAGGATTGAGAGATGATCATTTGTTCCTTTCATTACAGCTACCTTGTTAAATGCTGTGTCTTCCCATTTCTTGATCTAGTATTCTAGTTTACTATTTAGGGTTCATTTCTCTGTCTGTATTGTGATCTTGATTATTTTCCCTTTATAGCACGTCTTTGAGGATTTCATGTGTAGCTGGTTTGGTGGCGATATATTGTTTCACTTTTTCCTTAGTGTGGAAGGCTTTTATTTGACCTTGGGTTTTGAATGAGAGTTTAGCTTGATACAATTTTCATGGTTGGTAGTTATTTTCATTTAGGGATTGGTATACCTCATCCCAGGATCTCCTTGCTTTTATGGTCTCTGCTGAGATGTCTGGGTTAATTCTAATTGCTTTTCCTTTATATGTGATTGTTTTTTCTCCCTAACAGCTTTAAGGATTCTGTCCTTGGAGTGTATTGATCCTGTTTTGATCACATTTGTTGTTGGGATATCCTGTTCTGGTCTGGTCGGTTTGGAGTTGTAAATGATTCCTGTATCTGTATAGGCCTATCATTCTGGATATTTGGGAAGGATTTGGCTAATGTTTTGTTGCCTATTCCATTAAATTATTTCTACAGGTTTTCCTCAATACATATTAGTCTTAAATTGAGCTTCCTGATTGTGTCTTGAGCTCATGGAGCGATCTGTTTTGTCGATGAGATTGGTTTTGTATTGATTTTTGAACTTTCTCCATCAACTTTAGAGAATCTTCAGCTCCTGAGTTTTGATCGTCTACCTCAGCTTGTCGGGACTCTAGGCTAGCTACTTGATTTCGATTCCCTTTTTCTTCCCTCTCGTCTTTCCTAATGTTTTCCATGTCATCTTTTAGGTACTGCATTGACTTTTTGACTTCATCAACTTCATTAAGTTGGTTTTGAGTGCTGTCTCTCATATCTTTTTGCTGGGTAGCTATCTTTTCATTTTACTCTTGAAGCTCATTTATCTTTCTATTTGTGGAAGCCATGAAATTCTCCATTATGTGTTTGTTTGTTGTTGTTGTTTTTGCCAGTCCTTGGCCTTGGACTCAGGGCCTGAGCACCATCCCTGGCTTCTTCCTGCTCAAGGCTAGCACAATGCTACCTGAGCCACAGCGCCCCTTCGGGCCGTTTTCCATATATGTGGTGCTGGGAAATTGAACCGAGAGCTTCATGTGTAGGAGGCAAGCACTCTTGCCACTTGGCTATATTCACAGCCCTCTCCATTAATTTTTGCTTTGCCTTTTCATGCTATAGAATAGTTTCCTGGAGAGATTCACAATTTTTATTTATCATGTTTATCAGTAGACTTTGTACAGCATTTTGAGGGTTGTCTTCTCTTTGATTGGCTGCTCTGCTTCCTGTTTGTTTATACAGTGAAATGACACACCATTTTTTGCCGTCGATCTTGTGTTTCCTCTGCCCATTTGGTATGGGAAATCCAATCTAGAAACACTTGTGAGCACTGTTGAAGACCTCATGCATACCTTACCAAGATCTGTTGTGTAAATCTTTGAAGTTCACAATTATATAGAGATACCTTGTATACCTGTATGTTATATGAGATTGGTGTTCCTGAAGAATACAATTTTGATATAACAACAAATCCTGTACCCTGTACTCAGTAGTTACGTATTTACTGTTACAATCATATGAGCAAATTTTGTTAGTATATTAAGTTCTTTTTGGACTGGCTGGCTTTGTCTTTGAACCCATTTGATTCACTCTGATTGAGCAGGGATACCCTCTCCCCAATAACCTGAGATCAATGGAATCTGGAGTTCCTGTAAATAAGTCAGGAGGGTCAGTTAGCGGCAATGAAGAGAAAAGAGTAAAATAATATGGGGGAGGGTGATAATTGTGGGTTATTTACAGTGACGTGGAAATGTGAAGAAGAGTAGTATTGGTAGAACGAAGACGTTTAAAAGGATAGACAATTCAGTTAACAGAGAAGAGTGGAGGTGTTATTCCAGGGAAAGTAATTTTAAAGAAAGAGAATGTGAAGAGGAAAATAAAGAAAAAATAGTGGAAGACAAATGCACAAAACAGAGAAAATTTATTTTAAAGAAGTGAAAAAAAAAACTGGAAAATCAAATAACCGAAAAATTTTTTTGCTAAAAACAAACAGGTAAAAAAAGAATATAAAAACTCAATGACATTACAGAAATGGAAAAAATAAATAAAATCTTAAAAATTGTTGGGAACAAATGGAGTCTTCCTTCCTTGTTTGGATGGGCTTTCTAGTCTCTGGTTTCCTTGCAATGGCTAGCAGTATATTTTGCTGCTTACCATGTTTGACTTGCTTTCAGTATTCGGGGGTGGATCTGCTTTGAACTGCATCCCTTGTTGGTAATATCCTGGGTTACTCTGGTTCACACAGCTTGCAAGTGGGACTTGGGTATCCTCTGTGGATGGGGCACATGCATAGTTTTGGGAACCCTGTCTCCTCTAGTGTACTGTTGGGCCATTGAATGTGTATTCTAATTAGATGGATATCCAAATAGTTGCTGGCTTTTAGTGCTTGAATTGTGTTCTTCCAGGCTGTCCTTCATCAAAAATTTTAATGGAGAGTTTTGACATGATTCTGATATGTTTTCTTGTTGTAGAGTTCTGAACTCTTTAATTTTTTGTGTCTGGTTGTTTTTCCTGTAGGTTATGGTCTCTTAGGTGGTCAGGATGCTTCTTCTGCTTCTGTAAGGCTTCCGCTTTGAGATTGGTGTAATTCTCTGCAATAATTCTATTGAATATGAGTGGTATATCTCTGCTCTGATATACTATTCCTTTATTCTTTCCAACAATGTGCAGATTATGTCTCCTGAATTTGTCCTGTGTTTCGTGGATAAATCCTACATGATGTTTGATGGCGTTTTCGAGTGTGATAGTCCCTCTGTCGAATATCAGTGGAGTTGTCTTAGATCATGAGATCCTCGATTCTTCTTTTCGGTCCTTGGATATGCAGACTCCAATATGATTAGCTTTATGGAAATTGACCTGTTATTGGTAGCTTGATCAGCTATCCATGTGATAGTTCCTTATGTGAAGTAATTGAATTTTGAGTCTTTTTCATGCACTGTTGGCCTCAATATATGAGGTTCTTCTTTAGATGAGGAGTTGGCTGTATCTATTTTTACTTCCATTTCTTTCCTTATTTTTGATGTACCATCAAGAAATAGTTTCTGTGTTCCTGACATTTGTTTTTATGGGATCATGTGTTGATTCTTCTGGCAATTTCAGCTGTCATAGCAAGAACATTTTTCTGTATTTCATCAGTATTGTTATGGGGCTTGGTGGGGGGGTTGACGACCATTTATGAAATTAGTAATAGTTCTTTGTGATTTCGCATCTGGGATGCAGGAGTTATGAAGGCTTGATTCCCCTTTTACTACACATTGGTAGCTCATATGTGGCACCATTATTGAACAAGTATATATCTGTTTCAATTATTTAATAGCATTCCTTTCGTCCAGAAGGCTTCCAACATTTCTTATTGACAGTATTCCTTTTTTATGTTTAATATTTTTCCTGATAATGGACATTCTTTTGGGGCTATGTCTAATATGATAGTCATTTTGATTTGCATTTCTCTTGCAGCCTGTGGTATAGAGCACTCATCATGTGTCTCCAGGCCATTCTCAAACCCGACTCAGACCGACTAATAATTGATGGTATTAATTTCATTTTCTTTATAATCGCAAATATTAGCACAACATATATTTTGTAAATATTTGTAATTCAGATAAACTTAAGGACTTCTGTTATGTGAGGTTTGTTTAGAAATACATTTCCCTAGCAACAAGATATATCCCACAATTCACTAACTTTAATATTTAAAATCTGATATTCCTCGAGAGATTACAATCTTTTTATTTGGAATATAGCTAGACACCTGTGTTTAGGGGAACCAGAATCTGTTTTGATGTCGTGAGATTTTACTAAGGACAGTAGAGGTCTCCTTTCATTTCTTTTTGGTCTCAACAAATAAACTAAATACAAATGATAAAGTATGATTTCTTGTCTTGTTTTTGGTTAACTTGAGAGTTTATTGTCACAAGCAATATCATTAATCTAAAGCAAGGAAACATAAACTGCTACACGTCCTAAATTTTAGACTATAGTTGCTATCATGATTTTGAAAATCGTATTCCCTGAGATTTAGCCTTCAAAAGTAGATATAACGGAAAATCAATATGAAAATGACTCATAAATATGCTTATAATATTTGTAAGCTAAGTTGACATGGTAAATAGATATCAAAAGGTCTCAGGGTAAGGCTAGAATTTTTTTGTTTGACAATGTCCTGTGCAAAAGGGGTACAGTTACATAATAAGGCAGTCAGTACATATTATCTGATGTCCCACACACTCAGTGTTCTTTCCCTTCCCTACATCAGGTAGGCATTTGTGCAATACACAGTGTACCAAAATCATATATAGAAACCCATTTAGATTATGCCAAAGAAAATTCACCTAGAACTTTAAATGTAAGGTCAAGAACATAATTCCCCCAGTGCAATTCTCTTGGAGTTGTTTTTGCTTATCCTTATATTCTATGAGCATATGTACATAAGCTGTTGAGCTATTGGGATCCACTGATAACTCTATTCTAGACCTGTTAATGTTTAGTAATTGTTTGGATTTACATACATAATGTAATTTCCTTGACCCAAACCTGTGGAAATACCATTGGAAAAGAAGATACTTGTTTTGCCAACCTGGTCTCTACTTTTTTCTCCCAGCCTACACACAAGCACTCATATATCAAGGAGACTATACCCCTTTGTTATTTGTGTTACAGGCTTTTCTCACTCAACATTATTTGTTCAAGTTCTGCTGACTTCCCTGCGAATACCAATATTTTCTCATTTCAAATCGCTATGTTGAATTCTATTGTGTATAGCACCACATTTTTGGATCCCTTCACCTGTAGTGGGGAATCTGTGTTCTTTTCATATTTTGGCTATTGTGAATGGTGCAGCGATGAATATGTGTTTATAGATATCTTTATAATATCATGAGACCTGTTGATCAAGATTGATGCCTAGTAGAATTATGGCTTGGTCATAGGTTCTGTATATGCTGAGCTTTTTCAGGAACCTCCATACAATTCTCCTAACTGGATGAAATAATTTGCACCTCAACTAACAGTGGAGGAGGCTTCTGTTTTGCCAGCATCCACTCCAGAATTATTATTGCCTGAGTTGAATATAGGATCTTCTCATGACAGTGAGGTGGTATCTCAGGGATGTTTTATTTGCATTTCCTTTACTGCAGGGGATGTTGAAAATTTCCTCATATGTTTAGTTTGCCATTTTTGTCTCTTCTTCTGTGAAGTCGCTCTTTATATCATTTGTCCATTTAATATTTAGTGTACTGGGGTTTTAGAGGGTTAGTTTTTGAATTCTCTGTAGATGATGGAAATTAGGGCTTTGTCTGTTGCTGAGCTGGTGATGATCCTCTCCCATAGGGTTGGATGTCTTTGTAGTTTGGTGGCTATAGCTTTAGTTTCGCAGAAACTTTTTTTTTTTCTAGTAGTCCCATTTGTGTAGTCTCTCCCCTATCTGTTGTAAGCTTGGGACTATATTCAGGAAATCCTACCTCTGCCTGTAAGTTCTAGTGTCTCTCCTACACTGTTCTTTACTACTTTCAAGGATTCTGGTGTAATGTTGAGATCCTGAATCCATTTTTAGTTTTTCTTGGTGCATGATGATAAGCTAGGGTCAACTTTGAATTTTCTACTTGTGCCTGCACAATTTTCCCAGCACCAGTAGTTGAAGATGCTATGTTTTCTCTTGTATATATCAGTTCATTGGCGAATATCAGTTGACTGTAAGAATGCAGCTTTATTTCAGGGTCTGCTCTTCAATTTCATTAGCTGTCACATTTTTTTTTTTTGTACCAATACCAGGTTGTTTTTGTTATAATGGTTCTATAATAGAACTTGAAGTCTTGTATTATGAATTCTGCTGTGTTGCTTCTTCGGGGTAGAATTTCTTCGTCTATTCTAGGTCTTATACTGTTCCATATGAATTTGTGGGTTATTTTCTGAATTTCTGGGATGTCTTGGATATTAGATGTGGTCATCTGGAAATAGGGATTGTGGGATTTCTTTTTTGCCAATGTGGATAATTTGATGTCCTCCTCTTGCCTTACTGCTATGGCTGGGGATTCCAGCACTATGTTGAGTAAAAGCAGGGTGGGTGGGCATTATTGTCTTGTTCCTGAGTTCAGGGGAAATGGTCTTAGTTTCTCCCCATTTAATATCATAATAGCAGTTGGTCTGTTGTATATGGCTTTCATTGTTTTTTAAAGACTATTCTCTCTATTCCTGCTCATTCCAGAGCTTTTAACATGTATGGTTGTTCTATTTTGTCATAGACTATTTGGACATCAGCTGAGATGATAATGTGGTTCTTTGTGTCACCTGTGTTGAATTGTTGAATTATGTTTATTGATTTACAGATGTTGAACCGTCATTGTGTAGGTCCACTGAAGCATAAGTGATCATGATGTATAATGTTCTTGATCAGTCTCTGGAGCCTGTCATCTAATACTTTGTTAAGGGGCTTTGCATCTATATTCTTTAGTAATAATGGTCTATAATTTTCTTTTGTTGTTTGGACTTTGCCTGGTGTGGGGATGAGTCTAATATTAGTTTCATCGAATGAGTTTGGAATTTCCTCCTTAGTTTCTATTTTCAGGAACAGTTGGAGGAGTATTGCTATTAGATCCTCATTGAAGGTTTTGTAGAATTCACTGGGGAAACCTTCCAGGCATCGACTTTTCTTTGGAGACTCTTGATTAGCTCCTGTATCTTGCTGTAAGTTTTTGGTTTATTTCATTGATTTATTTCTTCTTGATTCAGTTTGGGCAGTTTATACTTCTCTAAGAATTGATCCTTTTCTGTAGAAGATTCATACTTTAGCGAGTAAACGTTCTGTTAATAGTGTCTTATGTGTGTTTGAATGTCTTCTTTATTTTTTGTAACTTTTCTTTCATAGTCTCTCATTTAACCAATATGAGTCTCTTCTTTTGTACGTCTTACAATGGGTCTTTCAATTTTATTCGGTTTCTGAAAGAACCAACTTTTTAGTTTTATTTATTTGTTGAATGGACTTTCAAATCTCAATCAGATTTATCTCTTCTTTAAACTTTTTTATCTCTCTCCTCCAAGTTGTTTTAGATTCATCTTTTCCTGTTTTCCTATTTTCTTATTTCTCTCAAGGTTTTACTTTTTACACCTTTTAGCTGCACCATGAGCCTATTTACCAGTTCTTATTCCATTCTTTAATGTGTGCTGTCCAGGCAAACATCTTGAACATCAGCATTGCATTTGCTGTCTCTCATATTTCTTTTTGTTGTATTTTCATTGTCATTGTGGCTTATGAATTCGTTAATTTTGTCCTTAATTTGCTCTCTGTCTCAAATTTTAGATGTATGTTTTGGGTTTAGCCTGCAACTATTTGTGTAGTTTCTGTGGTATCCTTTCTTATTGATGGTTAGGTTTATTCCATTGTGATCAAATAGAATACATGGGATAATGTCAATTCTGTACTATTTGCTGAAGTTCTTTGTGTGTACTATGACATGATTTACTTTTGAGTATGTTCCATGAGCTGCTGAGAAGAATATGTACGGGACCTCTGTGGGGTGAAAAAGTCTACAGCTCTTTCAGATCCATGTAGGATATGGTGTTACTTAGTCTTTGGCTCTCTTTATAATCCCCACAAATTGTCTCAGATAAAGGCTAGATATTTAAGAAAATTAATAAAATTGACAGATCATTTTCAAGAAAAATTAAAGAATGGGAGAAGAGTCCCTCAGGGACTCTCCAGTCATAATTGCCTGGATAATCCAGAGTATCCAAATAATAAATAACAACTATTTCCAGAAACTAAACTAACTAAAGAATGAACACTTGAGGGAAATGGATGAAGTTTTACATAAACATAAACTGCTCAAACTGAGGCAAGAAGATATAAAAAAAAACTTAAATAAAGCCATGAAATAAAATGAGATACAAAAAGGAATGGAATATCTTCCAATTTAATAAAGCCAAGATGGATTCTCCATCCAATTTTACAAAACTTTCTAAGAGGGGAAACCATCGATTCTCCTCAAGCTCTTTTGCGAAATTTATGTAGAGAGAGAAATCATAACCCTTCTCCATGAAGCTAATATCATGGTAAAACCAGACAAGTACAATACAAAAATGATATTAGAAGGCAATCTTAAATTTGACCAAAGATGCACAACTCCTAAACAAAATATTAGCTAGCAGAATCCAAAAACAGAATACAAAATCCTATGTGGTTTCAGTACAAACTGTGCTGTCATGCCATGTCCCTGAGGGCAGGGGCATACTCTCCAGGGCCAGGATTGTCTTTCTCATCCTTCAATGTTCATGGATAAGGAGAACCAATATTGTAAACTTTCAATATTGCTAAAGATGTTATAGAAATTCACTGAAAACTCATGAAAATCTAACTATATTCTTTAAGGAAATAGGAAAAGCAATACAAAAATTCTTTTGAAATAGGAAGATCTAGAACAGCAAAAGTAATTGAAGGCAAAAGAAGCAGCAACAGAGGTATCAAAATGCCTGCTTTCAAGCTCTATTACAAGAGCATTATTTAAAAAAATACAAACTTCTAATGCCAAAAACGAGATGCATGATGAATACAATATGGCAGAACACCTTCAAAGAAACCAGAGACATGCAGTCAGCTGATATTTGGCAAAGGTATGAGAGACATACAATGGAAAAAAGTAGCATCTTCAATTATTGGAGATGGGGAAAAAGGATCAGCACAGGAATAAAAAATCAAAGCTGACCCTAGCATAATACCAGCACCGATGTCAACTCAAAATGGATTAAGATATCAACATCAAATGTGAATCCTAGTAACTATAATAGAACAGAGTAGCTAAGATATCAGGTCTTCTACGCCTAGGGAGGAACTTCCTGAACAGAGTCTGAGGCACACAACAGATTGGTGAAAGATTGGAAAATGGGACTACATTAAACTAAAAATGTTCTGCACAGCTAAGGTCATGGTCGCGAAACCAGACAGACAGCCAAACAGCAATGCAACAGACAAATATTATAATAGGTTAATGTTTCTCACATGCAGGGGCTACAAGAAACTAATCCCTCCTAAATCCAACAAATCAATCATGAAGTTCACCATGGATCTGAAAACAGACTTCACAGAAGACGAAATAAAAATGGTAATGAAACACAGAAACATAACAACCATCACTGGAATTAAATTATATGTAAATAAAAACAACACTGAAATAACATCTTGCCCAAGTCAGAATGACATGTATTCTGAACTCAAGCAACAACAAGTGCAGGAGGTGATTCCCTGAAATAAGAAATGTACTGAAATTTTGTTGGGAATGTAAACTACTGCAACCACTCTTGAAAAGAGAGTGGAGTATCTTGAATAGAACACCCAAGGTAAAGCACATGTCCCATTCTGAGCAACAAGACCCAGGATAGGACGAGAAAACCTGCACACCCATGTTTATGTTGCACACTTCAAAAAAGCCAAGAAATGGAAACAATTCCAATGTCCCACTATAGATGATTGGATCCAAGGAAATGGTATCTCTATACAAGAGAATCCTACACAACGATTAGAAAACATTTGTAAAACAGTTTTCATTGGGACACAAGCCTGGAACATAGAATGGAGCATTGGCTGGCTGATATGTGTGTGTTAGAAATAAGTAACACAGACATGATGAAGAAAGCAGGACTCAGGTACCAATTCACGGGGAGACAAGGGACATGCTTGAGAGAAAGGTATCCAAAAGTGACACACAAACACTAATGTTTATGTACATAAATTCAGGTGGATAACTATATACTAGCCAATCTGCAAGGAATTGTTTAACAGTTAATAATACTAGAAGCTACAAGCATTAGAGACAAGATTGACAATAGACATTTAAGGATAAAATTTTTTGTTTTGGAAAAAATAATGGAAAAGGAAGTTGGTTTGTACAAGAGGACAATGTGAAGGGAAAAAGGAAAAAAGTGAGTAAGGAAATAACAGCTGTGAGAAGAAATTTATGCACATTTTTCACTCACCTCAATACTCCCTCAACATTTCATTGATTCTTTATTAAAAATCTCTTCATCTATCCTTTGTATTCTTTATTGGTACAATGAAATTGTGCTTTGTGAGTAACTTAAACTCCTATTACCCTAGCACAAGCAATAACTGGAAGTAAATATTATCAGTTGATTCTGGAGAATTTTGAGGCTCTCTTTCTAATTCTGATCCATTAGATAGAGATAATGTGCCAAATTTGGTATACAACATCGAAGTTTTGAAACAATTGGAACATTTCCACATTAGTAATACAGAATCATGTGAATATTCATATACATTTTAGATAATAAGTTATGCCATATGATTTGATTGAATCTTGTTTTTCAAACCTACTGATAGTCGAGACACAAATCCTTCGTCAAACAGGGCTGGTGGTAAACAACTTCTTCTGTTTTCTGTTTTAGAATACTAAAATCAATTTGTAAGACACATATTTGAAATGAAGTTCAAAGACATGAACAACACATACACAGCTAATAAGGGAGAAAAGAACATGAAACAAACGAGAAAATGGAGAGTGTAATCCCAGTTCTCTGATTTACTATAAACCACATAATCACCACTAAACATACTTTCCCCTATGATTTTGTAAAAATAATATGTTTTATGAATGATCACCACTGAGGAAAAGCTGCCATAATAATGTTGGTACATAGTTTTGCGAATATAGTTAAACTTCCAGAAATGTGAAATGATTGTGAAACATTTTCCTGCATAGATATAAATGCTGATTTATTGGAGTTCTTCCTTCTTTAAGTACACAAGAATAATGAATGGATGGTTTATATGACACTCAAAATGACCTGGCCATAAGTAGTTGAAATTACGTCTACTTCCATAATAAATCTTCACTTGTATGTGTTATGAGCATCTTCTGTAACAAGAACAACACTGTATGAGTGGACACGTAAAGTTCATCAAGATTTATATTCAGGTTAATGTAATTTTGCTTCTGAAAATCTATCCAAACTCATACCCAGAAAACCAATTATAAGCAGCAGTAGATTTCCTGAATCTTGTAAGTCTTCTATACGCTGTCTGAATTTGAAAGTGAGATAATCCCCAAATGTAGTTAACTGTTAATGTGTTAATTCCCAATGATTATATTTGGGCATGTCCTTTTATGTGACTCCATAGTAATTCAAATTTGGAAACCCAGGGTAAATATAATAGAATGTTTTAATTGTTCTTAATATAGTAGAGAAGAATCTTAACCGTTAACAGGTGAAAATTTGAGCACAAAATTCTTCCTTCAATTTTGTCTGCAAATAATTTGGAAATCATTATTTGGCTACTTTACATCACTTGCGCTAATGCATTCCTGTTGTGCCATTTCAGTAGACTTTTGAATTTCTATGTGAAATACTCTTATGTATGTTGGTGAAGTCTTTGGATTGACATGTTGGAATGGTGTTTCAATTTATTTCACTTCCACAGCAAAATAAAAAATGAAATTTCTCCAATACAATAGGGAAGCATACATGATTATGACAATTTAGTAGAAGACATAAACACCTAAGATTGGCTCAGAACATCTTGTTAGGATTTTGGAAAATATGGTTTCCAACACAAACTTGCCTGAAACAATGTGTTTATTGATGCAATTAGAATAAAAGGATTCCCACTAACATCAGGGCATTAGAATATTAATGTGTTTTTTTTTTTTACTTTCATGCAATATTCTAAGCATATGTACACAGGAGAAACTGTAGACAATTGCCTGTAGACTTGAACTATTCAAACAGCAGTTGACATGCATATATTTATGAAATTTTATTATTGTACAGTGTCTTATAAATTTCCTGCACTAATTCTTAATAAGCAATATATCTGTTTGCTCACAAGAAAGCAATTCACTTTTTCTTTCGTATTTTAATATCAATACCCAGAGATGCTGTTAGATGAAATACATGGATGCTTTGTCATAGAGCAAAACTCATGCAGTTATTTTCTGGTGTTTAAGTAATAAATACTTAAGGGAATACTATGTTTCAATGTTCCTATTACTCCTTTGGAGGGACATAAAATATAATAGTTGATGCCGTAAAGAAATTTCATAGGGATGTAAATGCTTTCACCAAAAATGAGGCAGAATAAATTTTGAAATAGAATTTTCAATAATATTTTGTCTATATTAACTCTTCATTATACAAATATATGAGAGAAATGTAATAGAAATTTCATATGTAGTCTGCTGCCTTCAATTAAACTGTAACACGATAAAAAACTGTTTACATGTCAATTCAAAATCTTCTATATTCAAGAAATGGCATCCATTCCCACTCTATGGGAAAACAAGTAGGTTCAGCACTTGTAAGGATGGTGATGAGAGAATCACACAAATGGGCAGCAAATACTATGCATGAAATTTCATGTTCTTTGGGACCTCGGTATTTGTTTCTGAAGTGTTTTAAATAAGTGAGATCAGTATAACGAAATATGCTTTCATTACCCCCCATTTCCGTATATTGGCTTGATATACATTCCTGTGCATGAATTGCTTCTTATATTGCTTATGGAGTAGACCATAAGGATGAAAGGGTCCCCACTATTCTGCTTCCAAGTAGAGTAAGCCTCTAAGAATATTGTTGCAATATATAATTTTTTATTGACCTAAAATGATCGAATGTCAGTGCAAGGGATTAAAAAATTAACTACAACAATAACTAAGAAATGTTAAAATCTGTTGCCACTAATGGATTCAGGCTTTGCTTCACAGGCCTATAGACAACAGAAATATAACTTCGAAAAACTATTACTACCTGCACAAGTATAACTATCAAATATTTTCCATGAAGATAATTGGCGCTGCCATTTCTGGGAATTATCTTGGAAATTGATATTTTTTCCTGTACTTTTGGGATGTGTTTCTTGTGCCTAAAGCACTTTGGCACAAAACTGATAGACAAAAGAGATCCAATAAATGATAGATTCCTCGATTGCACCAAAAAATACTGAATTCATCCATGTTATAAAATACGAGATTTCTAATGCATTCTCCTATTTGACTGGCTCAGTTTACATTCAACTATTCCTTGTATTCATGCTTACTTTTAGGTGACACTCCACAATGTAAACATATTTGGCTTTCCTCTATCCTAATGATTATATTGCCCTTTAAATATAAAATTGTTTCCACACTATTGTTTCTCCTGAAATAATGTGGAGATTATTTATTTTAATCCTCACTTCAAACTACCATGTCCTCTCTTTAATACAATTAACATTTTAATTTGCTCTCAGACATCAACCACTACATAATAAACAAAATTTCATATATAGTTTCAATGATATATATGTATATATGATTATGTTTATTTACATAGGGACATGTACAATCAGTGGGTTTCCATTATTTGTGTATGTATATGTCCATGTATGTATATAACGACCTATGTGCTGCTATAATGTAGTGATTCTCATTTTCACAGTGTACCTTTGATAATTTAGGGAATCCATCCGTGAATTGTTAAGTAAACCCATGTATTCACATACACCTGATACAGTGTACAATTTACTACTGTCTTGAAAGAAGAAAGTGAAAGGTATTAAAAGAATCTGAAAATAAATAAGTGAAAACTCCTTTTCATTTAAAGCCGAATGTGTTTTCCATACTACTGCTCTCATACTAATGTTTCTAAGACCCTAAGATATGTAATTTCTCATGTATAAATATTGATTTAAATTGGAGTGGAGCAATCTTATTGTTAAAGTCATTTCAAGCTCACAAGGATACTTGGTTTCTTGATCATTTCATATTGAAATTCTTTGAAAACACAACTTGAAACATTTTGAATTTTACTCAGTAAGGACAACTTGATTTTTGTCAATATTGACATGATCATTATGTGTTTCATTAGCCGGATCCACCCTTTTATCATCTGGGACCAGTTCTTTAAATATCCAGTCTAAATAATGCCAAAGATAAAGAAACAAAAAACTTCATTGGAATCTATCTTAGGAAGCTAATGGAATCATTACCACACCCAAAATTGATAGTGTCCATTGTTACACAAGTCATGGAGAGCTACGTTTAACAATTTCAGAAAGAAAACGTCCAATTTATATAAATAAATATGTGATGACTACAATCAGAAAGCTTTTATTTCCAATAACTCTTCATCGTGAACTATTTTCTTTGAGGGAATTAGGTTTTTATTGCAAGTCGCCTGATATGTTTTCTTCACAAATACTAAGTCAAAAATAAACAATTGTATTTCTGTTGGCTCACATTAAATCAATGCAGGTTTTCCTCGATATGTTATTGTCAGTGCCAAGAGCCGTTGTTAACATCAAGGAAATACATGCATGCTTTGTAATATGTTAAAACTCATGCTGGTGTTTTCACAAGTGAAACTATTAACAGAAAAAATTTACTTTCAATGTTCATATTATTCCTGTAGTGTAATCAAACATTATGATGTTATATCTTACAGCCATTTCATAGGGAACTATATGCTTCCAACAAAAATGATGCAACCTAAACAAACCTTTCTCTTATTTTAGTAAGTTTGCATTATTCAGAGTTGAGAGAAAAATCTAATTGGACTTCCATCTTTATCTGCTATCTTCAATTTCATTGTAACACAATAAAAATAATTTCTATGTCCAGCCAAAAGCTTCTATATATTCACTGACTGAAGCATCCATGTTTACCCCACACCCAGAGGCCAGAAATTCGGATGAGATGAACTCGTTTGTTTTGGTCATTCTGAAGGGCATCCAAATTAGGAGAATAACAGGGAAATACAGGGAATTTATAAATTGATTATATCAAGCAGTCTAAAGGAATAACAACTTCTTTGAAGGGAGAAATGATTAACCTTTTATGCTCTCATGCAAAATGTTTTCCTATTTCTTTAGAAAGAGTTTTTCAGCTTCTATTTGGAAATAAAAATCACACTGCGTCAGATATCCAGGTAGCCCACATTCTTTCTTAATATGGTTTTCCATACTGAAATATTAGCCCCGGAAAGTTCTACTTTTGAGGGGGTCTTTGTGATTATGTTTCCCTAGATGTGTTGGTACACACCAATCCTTGAATTTTGACCATTGGAATAGAAAATTGTGACTTTTCTGGCATGGTTGAAGTCACACTAGTTGATCTTAATTTGAATCTTCCAGGTGTTTCAGCATGTTACACTTTTATCATCATCTCTCTCATCACTTCATAGTTAATAAGTCTTCCACCAATCCAACCTACTTTGTAATATTCAAATTTATAAAACTGCCACGGAATTGGTCACTTCTCTTCAAGTCTCTTGTTACAATAGCTGCAAAATAAATTCATTGTGTTTAATAGCCATGTGAAACTAGTGGATGCAGATATTCGACATCCCATATCCCAGAAACGATTACCACACTTCCAATCCTTGAAGACAGGAGAAATTTTTTCCAAGGTATTCATCCTACTTCCATGAATTTTCCAAAACACAACAGAAATCTCAAGTTCCCCAGTAGCGTTCCAAGAGATCTATCATTGCTCAGAATGAATATCCAGCCATAATCCAATGAAGAATCATAGATTTATTCCAGTGATGACACAGTATTTGAAGCAATTAACAAAAAAAATTAAAAAACACTTTCTATTCATTGCATTTTGAAATAATGCTTTGAACCAATGAATAAGGCACCAGAATAACTTGGGCTGAGAACAGAGGGGAAAATGGAGGCATAAAAAGGAAGAGTTTAGATATCAGTTCTAATTTGTCCATTTTGCATTCTGGCCAAACTTTACTCTATACTAAACTCATAGTTTTACATCAATTTCTGCATTATAAATACTCCACAATGAACGATATATATGTATATATATATATATTATTTATATATATATACATATATATACATCTTACAAATATGTAGTATACATATATTATATGATAGATTATGTACATATATATATTAGTAACACAATAATTTCAAGTCAAGTGTATTTTAGTATATTCATTGGGATTTATCCCCTAGAATCATTATGTTACCTGGGAATTGAAGTGAATTATCTAAAACATTACAAAATTTAGATGAAAATCATTTCCCATTCTGGACATGCATTTATTAAGGCAAAGAATATAGGATGAAATTTCTAAGGATAAGAAAGTTGAAAAACTCTATGTAATATGGAAATAGAGACAGTTCTCTTTTGTAATTTAAAGCATTTCAAATGTTTTAGAAAATATTCCACAGTGTGTTTCAGGTATAGAAAATCATCTGTGAAACAGGTTTACCCAAGGACGTCACCCAATATGAATGTGTTTCTCTCAGTGACTATCTCTCATTTTCTCCTAGAATAATGGAATTATGACACAACGAATGGTGATGGATTACCACATTATCAAAATGGATATTTAGAGAAAAATTTGTTACTGCATTTTGGAATGATTAAGTCAATGTTTCTCTGTTTTAAACCTTATGGAGTATTCACCTAGAAAGCCAAAATTATAGCAATCCAATTTTCATTTCTCCTTGTTCTCATACTTCTATTGAGAAATGATTCCCCAGGATTTTGTGTTTTATTAAGACAGTAAAATCATCAAAGAATTTTGGGAAATATTTACATACTTCATAAATTTGAACTCACGTTGTTACCAAAGCGAACAAAATGCCTCTTTGGGATAGCCAAAAATGTAATGTTTCTTGTACAATGATTTCCATTTAATATTTTAAGTACTATACTCAATAATGAAATGATATATTACATATATAAAACATTAAAGCTTTTTTCATAATTATGGTATCCATAGTGAAATTCTAGGTCTTCATGAGGAAGTAAAACAGAGGAGAGTAACCAAAGAATAACTGCTTTATGTGATAAAGGTAGTCCTACTGCAAACTCAGTAATCATATATTAGGTTGTGATGACTACAATTTCAGGTGTTGTTTTAAGGAACTCACCTAACAATTATCAGTATAATGCATTTGGAAACATCACAGCAACTGCTCTAAAAAGGGTAACCTCTTCTTAAAAGAAATGAAATCAGACTTTGCTGCACAAGCATATGGAAAACACAAACGTGTTACTAACAATATTATTACTACTTGCTCAAATATAACTACTAAATAATGTAGAGGAAGATTTTGGCGACATACCTTTCTGGGAACTATCTTGGAAAATGATCTCATATTTTATTTCGTAAAAGTAGGAGTGTTGAACTGGGGAATGTATATTGTATTAACGCAGCTTGGATGAAACCTGATTGACTTAAAGCACCAAATGTTTGCTAGTTGCCAGGATTAAAGCATAAAGTTTGAAATTCAGCATTTCAAATACTGGCAAGAATTCTAATGCAAGGTCTTATTTGACTGGTTCAGGTTTACTTTCAACTATTCTTTTTATTCATGCCTATGTTAATACGATATTCATCAATATAAACACATTGAGATTTCCTTCTCTTTATTACTGATATTGTCCTTTAAATAAATGTTTTAACAGTGTGTTTTATATTGAATGATTCTACAGCTTATTTCGTTTTTTCACTCTTCCAAACAACATGCCTTTCACGAATTTAATTATTTATTTTTGCATATACGCATCCAAACATCCATACTACATTTAGGTACACACACACACACACACACACACACACACACACACGTACATGTGTATGTACACATATATATGTACCTGTATACAGAGAGATATATAAATAGTGATATACATACATATATATTCACATTCCTATCTAAATGTAATCAATGGGTCCATATGATATAATGTATGCAGATGTACATATATCAATATATATTATGATTTTTCACTTGTGCCCCTCATCTTGACTATGTTAGTTGGAATTATTACTACTCCCTATATTTTTATTGTTTATTTATCCAACATCAATTTCATTAATTTATGGAATCCTTCCAAGTATAATCCAGTAAATGAACAATTAATTCTCATTCTAGAACTGAAAAATTTACTTCTGTGGTGATGCAAAAGAATGAAACGTAGCACGCGATTATTCAGATAAGTAATTGAAAATTCCTTTCCATTGTTTAGCTAAATGTCTTTTGCATGCTACTAGTTGCATTTCCCAAGTGTTTCTGAGATGTAAATGATCACCTATAAGTTTAAATATAAAATGGAAACCAACTCACAGATTTCTTTTAAATTAATCTTAGGCTTAGTAAGAAATTTGTTTTCACGAATTTCATGTTGAAATTCTTTCTGTCTTTCAAGAGTACATATTCAGAATTTTACTCACTGAGAAAATGTTGATTTTGTCAGTATTCGCATATGCATTTTCTGTTTCATTAGCCTGATAAACTGAAAATGAAAACCTTTCATCATCTGGAACCAGTTT
>NW_025959561.1:0-38291 GCF_023159225.1 Perognathus longimembris pacificus
AAGTCTGACATGCATCCAAACACTCATCCCCTTCCCCAAAAGGTAGGTGGGTTTGTTTTCTTGGAATAATGTCTCCGATTCGTTGGATGCGCTGAGATGTAGGTGTTCACTTTGGGTTCTTGATGCTCGAGGTACCCACTCCCATTTCTCCCACAGTTTCTTGCTCAGATGGAATGCTTTTCCATCGCTCCACAGCTTGGACTCCAATCTGCTGAGGCTGTGTTGGGGAGGGAATAGGATGCTCTCAGCATGGACTGAGACTCAGGCCTGGATTGTAGGAAAGGGAAGCATGTGCTGGAGCACTGTGTAGCATGGAATCTGTGTCTTCCACTAGTGCTTGTCTTGCAATGCATTTTCTGAAGCAGTTCACGGCGAGAAATGTGTGGATTGCAGCTCTCCCAGCTACCGTGGCGTTACCTAGCTGGGATCCCTGTTGTCAGGAGGTCGCCCAGGCCTGTGTTTCAGGCAGCTCCGGGTGGCCAGGCGAACGTGTGCCCTTCCGGCGTAGTTCAGCACGGAGTATGGCCGGTAGCGTGCTCCTTGTGCTGGAGTAGGTCTACTGCAGCTCTGCTGAGCTTGGATGTTGTGGAGCAGCTCCAGGACGGTACAGAACGGATGTTTCGATGGATACTGTGTCACGAGGGTCTCCCTCTCTGGTCATGTATGTTATACCTCCTCTGCTCGGAATGCAATGCATGCCCCTTTGTTCAAACAGTGTGCAAGGTGTATTTTCCCGGCACAGGAAGCATGTAATGCACCCGGTGCAGTCCAGTTGAGAATATGGAGTTAAGGATGTCAGGCCCCCAGTGGTTCCTGCCTGTAATGCCAGCTGCTCAGGAGGGTGGGGCCTGTTGATCCGGGTTTGGACAGCCGGTGCCAGAAAGCTGAAGGAGTTTCATCTGCAGTTGCCCACGGAGAAGCTGGAAGTGGAGCTGGCTCAAGTGGTAGAGTGCTAGCCTTGAGGGAAACACCTCAGGGACAGCGCCCAGGCCCTGAGTCGAAGTGGCAGGACTGGCACCGAGACCGAAACCAAAGGCAAACCCAAAGCAAAGCCCGGCTGGAGTGAGACTCAAGCATCTCTTCAAGGTGTGCCTCTTCCATACTGGCGGCTCTCCTCTTAAGGGAGGATGTCTTCATCAGCTGTCGTCGGCAATCGATATGGCAAAACCTTCTGGTCCTCAGACAGACAGGGTTGGGACTCTCGCGTTTCCTCGTCGCATGAGATGCATGGCCTGCAAGTGTCGTCCATCTGGTTCAGCTGTCCAAAGAAGGTAGCTTTCGGGTGAAGGCTGGGACAGGCAGCCTGGAGGCAAGCGGCTCCTACCCAGGTCAGCACTGAATGTCAACTCGGGTTTCCTACCCACAGATTGATGACTCGTGTTCGAGGAGGCGTGGAATCCGAGTCTTGGGCTCCTCCTCTCCCACTCTCCCAACCCAGGAAGCCATGGATGGGGTGATGCCCCTGTAGGCATTGAGTTGTTTGTGTTTGTCAGTTGTGACCCTTGCATGTTTGTACTGGGCAGGGGCCAGGGAGGGGGGAGGGAGGGTGGTGAAGGGTGGTAGGGGGTTGGGCCTTGGGGTGGCTTGGCCCAGGACTGTTACTCTCAGCCTCCGTGCATGCGTGCACTGTGTCAGGGCCAGCTTCTCTGCAGTGGGGAGATGTCTCGACCCGTTTGGGGACATGTGCAAGGGGCCTCTATCGTCTGACTGGAGAGTGCTTCCTCCCTGCTCCTGAGCCCGGAAGGTGTGTGCTGCCGGGCACCTCAGCGTGGAACGGAGCTCTGCCCTCATGCTCTAGTGCATGCTGCGTGTTTTCCTCCGCGGTCTGGAAAGAAGTGTTTTGTTTCGTTGTCCTCAGCGTGGAAAGTGTTTTCTCCTCCAGTTGTCCTCAGCCTGAAACCTCTGTCTTGCAGTCGTCCCAAATGTCAACTCTACGCCGCACTGCCTATCATTCCCTCTCCTTCTGCTGACTTCAGCCGAGAGTGCACCTAGTGTATCTCCTTAGTCCTGAATGCCTCTGGCCCTGGTCTCCAGGGAAGAGCGTTCATCTCTTCTGACTGTCGTGAGCGTTGAAGCCACCCAGTGTAGCTCTGGTCAGGAAGGTAAATGTCAGGCGGAGCCTCCTCTCTCTGGGATTCACCGTGTCTCCTTCTGCTCAACAAGCAATACAGAGGTACCACAGCCCGCCTGGGCGTGTGATGTACCTGCTCCAGCCCTCCTGTGCAAGGTGAGTGTCATTTTGCTTCCTCGTCTTCAGCATGCAATCTAATTTTTTCCTCTTTGCTGTGCCTGACTCGGGTCTCTTCCATTTCAGAACAAGGGATTGACCTTGGCAGTCGGCCTACTCGGTGGTGGGATTGGTCCTCTCAAGCTCCTGGGCAGGGTTTCTTTCTCTGCGGCTTGGCCCAGGATGAAGTCCTCGAGCAACAGAGCTAAGTAGCACAGCGTGGGTCTCCTGACGTCTTTTGCAAGCTAGGAGGGATATCCCTGAGGTCCCCTAAGTCTGACATGCATCCAAACACTCATCCCCTTCCCCAAAAGGTAGGTGGGTTTGTTTTCTTGGAATAATGTCTCCGATTCGTTGGATGCGCTGAGATGTAGGTGTTCACTTTGGGTTCTTGATGCTCGAGGTACCCACTCCCATTTCTCCCACAGTTTCTTGCTCAGATGGAATGCTTTTCCATCGCTCCACAGCTTGGACTCCAATCTGCTGAGGCTGTGTTGGGGAGGGAATAGGATGCTCTCAGCATGGACTGAGACTCAGGCCTGGATTGTAGGAAAGGGAAGCATGTGCTGGAGCACTGTGTAGCATGGAATCTGTGTCTTCCACTAGTGCTTGTCTTGCAATGCATTTTCTGAAGCAGTTCACGGCGAGAAATGTGTGGATTGCAGCTCTCCCAGCTACCGTGGCGTTACCTAGCTGGGATCCCTGTTGTCAGGAGGTCGCCCAGGCCTGTGTTTCAGGCAGCTCCGGGTGGCCAGGCGAACGTGTGCCCTTCCGGCGTAGTTCAGCACGGAGTATGGCCGGTAGCGTGCTCCTTGTGCTGGAGTAGGTCTACTGCAGCTCTGCTGAGCTTGGATGTTGTGGAGCAGCTCCAGGACGGTACAGAACGGATGTTTCGATGGATACTGTGTCACGAGGGTCTCCCTCTCTGGTCATGTATGTTATACCTCCTCTGCTCGGAATGCAATGCATGCCCCTTTGTTCAAACAGTGTGCAAGGTGTATTTTCCCGGCACAGGAAGCATGTAATGCACCCGGTGCAGTCCAGTTGAGAATATGGAGTTAAGGATGTCAGGCCCCCAGTGGTTCCTGCCTGTAATGCCAGCTGCTCAGGAGGGTGGGGCCTGTTGATCCGGGTTTGGACAGCCGGTGCCAGAAAGCTGAAGGAGTTTCATCTGCAGTTGCCCACGGAGAAGCTGGAAGTGGAGCTGGCTCAAGTGGTAGAGTGCTAGCCTTGAGGGAAACACCTCAGGGACAGCGCCCAGGCCCTGAGTCGAAGTGGCAGGACTGGCACCGAGACCGAAACCAAAGGCAAACCCAAAGCAAAGCCCGGCTGGAGTGAGACTCAAGCATCTCTTCAAGGTGTGCCTCTTCCATACTGGCGGCTCTCCTCTTAAGGGAGGATGTCTTCATCAGCTGTCGTCGGCAATCGATATGGCAAAACCTTCTGGTCCTCAGACAGACAGGGTTGGGACTCTCGCGTTTCCTCGTCGCATGAGATGCATGGCCTGCAAGTGTCGTCCATCTGGTTCAGCTGTCCAAAGAAGGTAGCTTTCGGGTGAAGGCTGGGACAGGCAGCCTGGAGGCAAGCGGCTCCTACCCAGGTCAGCACTGAATGTCAACTCGGGTTTCCTACCCACAGATTGATGACTCGTGTTCGAGGAGGCGTGGAATCCGAGTCTTGGGCTCCTCCTCTCCCACTCTCCCAACCCAGGAAGCCATGGATGGGGTGATGCCCCTGTAGGCATTGAGTTGTTTGTGTTTGTCAGTTGTGACCCTTGCATGTTTGTACTGGGCAGGGGCCAGGGAGGGGGGAGGGAGGGTGGTGAAGGGTGGTAGGGGGTTGGGCCTTGGGGTGGCTTGGCCCAGGACTGTTACTCTCAGCCTCCGTGCATGTGTGCACTGTGTCAGGGCCAGCTTCTCTGCAGTGGGGAGATGTCTCGACCCGTTTGGGGACATGTGCAAGGGGCCTCTATCGTCTGACTGGAGAGTGCTTCCTCCCTGCTCCTGAGCCCGGAAGGTGTGTGCTGCCGGGCACCTCAGCGTGGAACGGAGCTCTGCCCTCATGCTCTAGTGCATGCTGCGTGTTTTCCTCCGCGGTCTGGAAAGAAGTGTTTTGTTTCGTTGTCCTCAGCGTGGAAAGTGTTTCTCCTCCAGTTGTCCTCAGCCTGAAACCTCTGTCTTGCAGTCGTCCCAAATGTCAACTCTACGCCGCACTGCCTATCATTCCCTCTCCTTCTGCTGACTTCAGCCGAGAGTGCACCTAGTGTATCTCCTTAGTCCTGAATGCCTCTGGCCCTGGTCTCCAGGGAAGAGCGTTCATCTCTTCTGACTGTCGTGAGCGTTGAAGCCACCCAGTGTAGCTCTGGTCAGGAAGGTAAATGTCAGGCGGAGCCTCCTCTCTCTGGGATTCACCGTGTCTCCTTCTGCTCAACAAGCAATACAGAGGTACCACAGCCCGCCTGGGCGTGTGATGTACCTGCTCCAGCCCTCCTGTGCAAGGTGAGTGTCATTTTGCTTCCTCGTCTTCAGCATGCAATCTAATTTTTTCCTCTTTGCTGTGCCTGACTCGGGTCTCTTCCATTTCAGAACAAGGGATTGACCTTGGCAGTCGGCCTACTCGGTGGTGGGATTGGTCCTCTCAAGCTCCTGGGCAGGGTTTCTTTCTCTGCGGCTTGGCCCAGGATGAAGTCCTCGAGCAACAGAGCTAAGTAGCACAGCGTGGGTCTCCTGACGTCTTTTGCAAGCTAGGAGGGATATCCCTGAGGTCCCCTAAGTCTGACATGCATCCAAACACTCATCCCCTTCCCCAAAAGGTAGGTGGGTTTGTTTTCTTGGAATAATGTCTCCGATTCGTTGGATGCGCTGAGATGTAGGTGTTCACTTTGGGTTCTTGATGCTCGAGGTACCCACTCCCATTTCTCCCACAGTTTCTTGCTCAGATGGAATGCTTTTCCATCGCTCCACAGCTTGGACTCCAATCTGCTGAGGCTGTGTTGGGGAGGGAATAGGATGCTCTCAGCATGGACTGAGACTCAGGCCTGGATTGTAGGAAAGGGAAGCATGTGCTGGAGCACTGTGTAGCATGGAATCTGTGTCTTCCACTAGTGCTTGTCTTGCAATGCATTTTCTGAAGCAGTTCACGGCGAGAAATGTGTGGATTGCAGCTCTCCCAGCTACCGTGGCGTTACCTAGCTGGGATCCCTGTTGTCAGGAGGTCGCCCAGGCCTGTGTTTCAGGCAGCTCCGGGTGGCCAGGCGAACGTGTGCCCTTCCGGCGTAGTTCAGCACGGAGTATGGCCGGTAGCGTGCTCCTTGTGCTGGAGTAGGTCTACTGCAGCTCTGCTGAGCTTGGATGTTGTGGAGCAGCTCCAGGACGGTACAGAACGGATGTTTCGATGGATACTGTGTCACGAGGGTCTCCCTCTCTGGTCATGTATGTTATACCTCCTCTGCTCGGAATGCAATGCATGCCCCTTTGTTCAAACAGTGTGCAAGGTGTATTTTCCCGGCACAGGAAGCATGTAATGCACCCGGTGCAGTCCAGTTGAGAATATGGAGTTAAGGATGTCAGGCCCCCAGTGGTTCCTGCCTGTAATGCCAGCTGCTCAGGAGGGTGGGGCCTGTTGATCCGGGTTTGGACAGCCGGTGCCAGAAAGCTGAAGGAGTTTCATCTGCAGTTGCCCACGGAGAAGCTGGAAGTGGAGCTGGCTCAAGTGGTAGAGTGCTAGCCTTGAGGGAAACACCTCAGGGACAGCGCCCAGGCCCTGAGTCGAAGTGGCAGGACTGGCACCGAGACCGAAACCAAAGGCAAACCCAAAGCAAAGCCCGGCTGGAGTGAGACTCAAGCATCTCTTCAAGGTGTGCCTCTTCCATACTGGCGGCTCTCCTCTTAAGGGAGGATGTCTTCATCAGCTGTCGTCGGCAATCGATATGGCAAAACCTTCTGGTCCTCAGACAGACAGGGTTGGGACTCTCGCGTTTCCTCGTCGCATGAGATGCATGGCCTGCAAGTGTCGTCCATCTGGTTCAGCTGTCCAAAGAAGGTAGCTTTCGGGTGAAGGCTGGGACAGGCAGCCTGGAGGCAAGCGGCTCCTACCCAGGTCAGCACTGAATGTCAACTCGGGTTTCCTACCCACAGATTGATGACTCGTGTTCGAGGAGGCGTGGAATCCGAGTCTTGGGCTCCTCCTCTCCCACTCTCCCAACCCAGGAAGCCATGGATGGGGTGATGCCCCTGTAGGCATTGAGTTGTTTGTGTTTGTCAGTTGTGACCCTTGCATGTTTGTACTGGGCAGGGGCCAGGGAGGGGGGAGGGAGGGTGGTGAAGGGTGGTAGGGGGTTGGGCCTTGGGGTGGCTTGGCCCAGGACTGTTACTCTCAGCCTCCGTGCATGTGTGCACTGTGTCAGGGCCAGCTTCTCTGCAGTGGGGAGATGTCTCGACCCGTTTGGGGACATGTGCAAGGGGCCTCTATCGTCTGACTGGAGAGTGCTTCCTCCCTGCTCCTGAGCCCGGAAGGTGTGTGCTGCCGGGCACCTCAGCGTGGAACGGAGCTCTGCCCTCATGCTCTAGTGCATGCTGCGTGTTTTCCTCCGCGGTCTGGAAAGAAGTGTTTTGTTTCGTTGTCCTCAGCGTGGAAAGTGTTTCTCCTCCAGTTGTCCTCAGCCTGAAACCTCTGTCTTGCAGTCGTCCCAAATGTCAACTCTACGCCGCACTGCCTATCATTCCCTCTCCTTCTGCTGACTTCAGCCGAGAGTGCACCTAGTGTATCTCCTTAGTCCTGAATGCCTCTGGCCCTGGTCTCCAGGGAAGAGCGTTCATCTCTTCTGACTGTCGTGAGCGTTGAAGCCACCCAGTGTAGCTCTGGTCAGGAAGGTAAATGTCAGGCGGAGCCTCCTCTCTCTGGGATTCACCGTGTCTCCTTCTGCTCAACAAGCAATACAGAGGTACCACAGCCCGCCTGGGCGTGTGATGTACCTGCTCCAGCCCTCCTGTGCAAGGTGAGTGTCATTTTGCTTCCTCGTCTTCAGCATGCAATCTAATTTTTTCCTCTTTGCTGTGCCTGACTCGGGTCTCTTCCATTTCAGAACAAGGGATTGACCTTGGCAGTCGGCCTACTCGGTGGTGGGATTGGTCCTCTCAAGCTCCTGGGCAGGGTTTCTTTCTCTGCGGCTTGGCCCAGGATGAAGTCCTCGAGCAACAGAGCTAAGTAGCACAGCGTGGGTCTCCTGACGTCTTTTGCAAGCTAGGAGGGATATCCCTGAGGTCCCCTAAGTCTGACATGCATCCAAACACTCATCCCCTTCCCCAAAAGGTAGGTGGGTTTGTTTTCTTGGAATAATGTCTCCGATTCGTTGGATGCGCTGAGATGTAGGTGTTCACTTTGGGTTCTTGATGCTCGAGGTACCCACTCCCATTTCTCCCACAGTTTCTTGCTCAGATGGAATGCTTTTCCATCGCTCCACAGCTTGGACTCCAATCTGCTGAGGCTGTGTTGGGGAGGGAATAGGATGCTCTCAGCATGGACTGAGACTCAGGCCTGGATTGTAGGAAAGGGAAGCATGTGCTGGAGCACTGTGTAGCATGGAATCTGTGTCTTCCACTAGTGCTTGTCTTGCAATGCATTTTCTGAAGCAGTTCACGGCGAGAAATGTGTGGATTGCAGCTCTCCCAGCTACCGTGGCGTTACCTAGCTGGGATCCCTGTTGTCAGGAGGTCGCCCAGGCCTGTGTTTCAGGCAGCTCCGGGTGGCCAGGCGAACGTGTGCCCTTCCGGCGTAGTTCAGCACGGAGTATGGCCGGTAGCGTGCTCCTTGTGCTGGAGTAGGTCTACTGCAGCTCTGCTGAGCTTGGATGTTGTGGAGCAGCTCCAGGACGGTACAGAACGGATGTTTCGATGGATACTGTGTCACGAGGGTCTCCCTCTCTGGTCATGTATGTTATACCTCCTCTGCTCGGAATGCAATGCATGCCCCTTTGTTCAAACAGTGTGCAAGGTGTATTTTCCCGGCACAGGAAGCATGTAATGCACCCGGTGCAGTCCAGTTGAGAATATGGAGTTAAGGATGTCAGGCCCCCAGTGGTTCCTGCCTGTAATGCCAGCTGCTCAGGAGGGTGGGGCCTGTTGATCCGGGTTTGGACAGCCGGTGCCAGAAAGCTGAAGGAGTTTCATCTGCAGTTGCCCACGGAGAAGCTGGAAGTGGAGCTGGCTCAAGTGGTAGAGTGCTAGCCTTGAGGGAAACACCTCAGGGACAGCGCCCAGGCCCTGAGTCGAAGTGGCAGGACTGGCACCGAGACCGAAACCAAAGGCAAACCCAAAGCAAAGCCCGGCTGGAGTGAGACTCAAGCATCTCTTCAAGGTGTGCCTCTTCCATACTGGCGGCTCTCCTCTTAAGGGAGGATGTCTTCATCAGCTGTCGTCGGCAATCGATATGGCAAAACCTTCTGGTCCTCAGACAGACAGGGTTGGGACTCTCGCGTTTCCTCGTCGCATGAGATGCATGGCCTGCAAGTGTCGTCCATCTGGTTCAGCTGTCCAAAGAAGGTAGCTTTCGGGTGAAGGCTGGGACAGGCAGCCTGGAGGCAAGCGGCTCCTACCCAGGTCAGCACTGAATGTCAACTCGGGTTTCCTACCCACAGATTGATGACTCGTGTTCGAGGAGGCGTGGAATCCGAGTCTTGGGCTCCTCCTCTCCCACTCTCCCAACCCAGGAAGCCATGGATGGGGTGATGCCCCTGTAGGCATTGAGTTGTTTGTGTTTGTCAGTTGTGACCCTTGCATGTTTGTACTGGGCAGGGGCCAGGGAGGGGGGAGGGAGGGTGGTGAAGGGTGGTAGGGGGTTGGGCCTTGGGGTGGCTTGGCCCAGGACTGTTACTCTCAGCCTCCGTGCATGTGTGCACTGTGTCAGGGCCAGCTTCTCTGCAGTGGGGAGATGTCTCGACCCGTTTGGGGACATGTGCAAGGGGCCTCTATCGTCTGACTGGAGAGTGCTTCCTCCCTGCTCCTGAGCCCGGAAGGTGTGTGCTGCCGGGCACCTCAGCGTGGAACGGAGCTCTGCCCTCATGCTCTAGTGCATGCTGCGTGTTTTCCTCCGCGGTCTGGAAAGAAGTGTTTTGTTTCGTTGTCCTCAGCGTGGAAAGTGTTTCTCCTCCAGTTGTCCTCAGCCTGAAACCTCTGTCTTGCAGTCGTCCCAAATGTCAACTCTACGCCGCACTGCCTATCATTCCCTCTCCTTCTGCTGACTTCAGCCGAGAGTGCACCTAGTGTATCTCCTTAGTCCTGAATGCCTCTGGCCCTGGTCTCCAGGGAAGAGCGTTCATCTCTTCTGACTGTCGTGAGCGTTGAAGCCACCCAGTGTAGCTCTGGTCAGGAAGGTAAATGTCAGGCGGAGCCTCCTCTCTCTGGGATTCACCGTGTCTCCTTCTGCTCAACAAGCAATACAGAGGTACCACAGCCCGCCTGGGCGTGTGATGTACCTGCTCCAGCCCTCCTGTGCAAGGTGAGTGTCATTTTGCTTCCTCGTCTTCAGCATGCAATCTAATTTTTTCCTCTTTGCTGTGCCTGACTCGGGTCTCTTCCATTTCAGAACAAGGGATTGACCTTGGCAGTCGGCCTACTCGGTGGTGGGATTGGTCCTCTCAAGCTCCTGGGCAGGGTTTCTTTCTCTGCGGCTTGGCCCAGGATGAAGTCCTCGAGCAACAGAGCTAAGTAGCACAGCGTGGGTCTCCTGACGTCTTTTGCAAGCTAGGAGGGATATCCCTGAGGTCCCCTAAGTCTGACATGCATCCAAACACTCATCCCCTTCCCCAAAAGGTAGGTGGGTTTGTTTTCTTGGAATAATGTCTCCGATTCGTTGGATGCGCTGAGATGTAGGTGTTCACTTTGGGTTCTTGATGCTCGAGGTACCCACTCCCATTTCTCCCACAGTTTCTTGCTCAGATGGAATGCTTTTCCATCGCTCCACAGCTTGGACTCCAATCTGCTGAGGCTGTGTTGGGGAGGGAATAGGATGCTCTCAGCATGGACTGAGACTCAGGCCTGGATTGTAGGAAAGGGAAGCATGTGCTGGAGCACTGTGTAGCATGGAATCTGTGTCTTCCACTAGTGCTTGTCTTGCAATGCATTTTCTGAAGCAGTTCACGGCGAGAAATGTGTGGATTGCAGCTCTCCCAGCTACCGTGGCGTTACCTAGCTGGGATCCCTGTTGTCAGGAGGTCGCCCAGGCCTGTGTTTCAGGCAGCTCCGGGTGGCCAGGCGAACGTGTGCCCTTCCGGCGTAGTTCAGCACGGAGTATGGCCGGTAGCGTGCTCCTTGTGCTGGAGTAGGTCTACTGCAGCTCTGCTGAGCTTGGATGTTGTGGAGCAGCTCCAGGACGGTACAGAACGGATGTTTCGATGGATACTGTGTCACGAGGGTCTCCCTCTCTGGTCATGTATGTTATACCTCCTCTGCTCGGAATGCAATGCATGCCCCTTTGTTCAAACAGTGTGCAAGGTGTATTTTCCCGGCACAGGAAGCATGTAATGCACCCGGTGCAGTCCAGTTGAGAATATGGAGTTAAGGATGTCAGGCCCCCAGTGGTTCCTGCCTGTAATGCCAGCTGCTCAGGAGGGTGGGGCCTGTTGATCCGGGTTTGGACAGCCGGTGCCAGAAAGCTGAAGGAGTTTCATCTGCAGTTGCCCACGGAGAAGCTGGAAGTGGAGCTGGCTCAAGTGGTAGAGTGCTAGCCTTGAGGGAAACACCTCAGGGACAGCGCCCAGGCCCTGAGTCGAAGTGGCAGGACTGGCACCGAGACCGAAACCAAAGGCAAACCCAAAGCAAAGCCCGGCTGGAGTGAGACTCAAGCATCTCTTCAAGGTGTGCCTCTTCCATACTGGCGGCTCTCCTCTTAAGGGAGGATGTCTTCATCAGCTGTCGTCGGCAATCGATATGGCAAAACCTTCTGGTCCTCAGACAGACAGGGTTGGGACTCTCGCGTTTCCTCGTCGCATGAGATGCATGGCCTGCAAGTGTCGTCCATCTGGTTCAGCTGTCCAAAGAAGGTAGCTTTCGGGTGAAGGCTGGGACAGGCAGCCTGGAGGCAAGCGGCTCCTACCCAGGTCAGCACTGAATGTCAACTCGGGTTTCCTACCCACAGATTGATGACTCGTGTTCGAGGAGGCGTGGAATCCGAGTCTTGGGCTCCTCCTCTCCCACTCTCCCAACCCAGGAAGCCATGGATGGGGTGATGCCCCTGTAGGCATTGAGTTGTTTGTGTTTGTCAGTTGTGACCCTTGCATGTTTGTACTGGGCAGGGGCCAGGGAGGGGGGAGGGAGGGTGGTGAAGGGTGGTAGGGGGTTGGGCCTTGGGGTGGCTTGGCCCAGGACTGTTACTCTCAGCCTCCGTGCATGTGTGCACTGTGTCAGGGCCAGCTTCTCTGCAGTGGGGAGATGTCTCGACCCGTTTGGGGACATGTGCAAGGGGCCTCTATCGTCTGACTGGAGAGTGCTTCCTCCCTGCTCCTGAGCCCGGAAGGTGTGTGCTGCCGGGCACCTCAGCGTGGAACGGAGCTCTGCCCTCATGCTCTAGTGCATGCTGCGTGTTTTCCTCCGCGGTCTGGAAAGAAGTGTTTTGTTTCGTTGTCCTCAGCGTGGAAAGTGTTTCTCCTCCAGTTGTCCTCAGCCTGAAACCTCTGTCTTGCAGTCGTCCCAAATGTCAACTCTACGCCGCACTGCCTATCATTCCCTCTCCTTCTGCTGACTTCAGCCGAGAGTGCACCTAGTGTATCTCCTTAGTCCTGAATGCCTCTGGCCCTGGTCTCCAGGGAAGAGCGTTCATCTCTTCTGACTGTCGTGAGCGTTGAAGCCACCCAGTGTAGCTCTGGTCAGGAAGGTAAATGTCAGGCGGAGCCTCCTCTCTCTGGGATTCACCGTGTCTCCTTCTGCTCAACAAGCAATACAGAGGTACCACAGCCCGCCTGGGCGTGTGATGTACCTGCTCCAGCCCTCCTGTGCAAGGTGAGTGTCATTTTGCTTCCTCGTCTTCAGCATGCAATCTAATTTTTTCCTCTTTGCTGTGCCTGACTCGGGTCTCTTCCATTTCAGAACAAGGGATTGACCTTGGCAGTCGGCCTACTCGGTGGTGGGATTGGTCCTCTCAAGCTCCTGGGCAGGGTTTCTTTCTCTGCGGCTTGGCCCAGGATGAAGTCCTCGAGCAACAGAGCTAAGTAGCACAGCGTGGGTCTCCTGACGTCTTTTGCAAGCTAGGAGGGATATCCCTGAGGTCCCCTAAGTCTGACATGCATCCAAACACTCATCCCCTTCCCCAAAAGGTAGGTGGGTTTGTTTTCTTGGAATAATGTCTCCGATTCGTTGGATGCGCTGAGATGTAGGTGTTCACTTTGGGTTCTTGATGCTCGAGGTACCCACTCCCATTTCTCCCACAGTTTCTTGCTCAGATGGAATGCTTTTCCATCGCTCCACAGCTTGGACTCCAATCTGCTGAGGCTGTGTTGGGGAGGGAATAGGATGCTCTCAGCATGGACTGAGACTCAGGCCTGGATTGTAGGAAAGGGAAGCATGTGCTGGAGCACTGTGTAGCATGGAATCTGTGTCTTCCACTAGTGCTTGTCTTGCAATGCATTTTCTGAAGCAGTTCACGGCGAGAAATGTGTGGATTGCAGCTCTCCCAGCTACCGTGGCGTTACCTAGCTGGGATCCCTGTTGTCAGGAGGTCGCCCAGGCCTGTGTTTCAGGCAGCTCCGGGTGGCCAGGCGAACGTGTGCCCTTCCGGCGTAGTTCAGCACGGAGTATGGCCGGTAGCGTGCTCCTTGTGCTGGAGTAGGTCTACTGCAGCTCTGCTGAGCTTGGATGTTGTGGAGCAGCTCCAGGACGGTACAGAACGGATGTTTCGATGGATACTGTGTCACGAGGGTCTCCCTCTCTGGTCATGTATGTTATACCTCCTCTGCTCGGAATGCAATGCATGCCCCTTTGTTCAAACAGTGTGCAAGGTGTATTTTCCCGGCACAGGAAGCATGTAATGCACCCGGTGCAGTCCAGTTGAGAATATGGAGTTAAGGATGTCAGGCCCCCAGTGGTTCCTGCCTGTAATGCCAGCTGCTCAGGAGGGTGGGGCCTGTTGATCCGGGTTTGGACAGCCGGTGCCAGAAAGCTGAAGGAGTTTCATCTGCAGTTGCCCACGGAGAAGCTGGAAGTGGAGCTGGCTCAAGTGGTAGAGTGCTAGCCTTGAGGGAAACACCTCAGGGACAGCGCCCAGGCCCTGAGTCGAAGTGGCAGGACTGGCACCGAGACCGAAACCAAAGGCAAACCCAAAGCAAAGCCCGGCTGGAGTGAGACTCAAGCATCTCTTCAAGGTGTGCCTCTTCCATACTGGCGGCTCTCCTCTTAAGGGAGGATGTCTTCATCAGCTGTCGTCGGCAATCGATATGGCAAAACCTTCTGGTCCTCAGACAGACAGGGTTGGGACTCTCGCGTTTCCTCGTCGCATGAGATGCATGGCCTGCAAGTGTCGTCCATCTGGTTCAGCTGTCCAAAGAAGGTAGCTTTCGGGTGAAGGCTGGGACAGGCAGCCTGGAGGCAAGCGGCTCCTACCCAGGTCAGCACTGAATGTCAACTCGGGTTTCCTACCCACAGATTGATGACTCGTGTTCGAGGAGGCGTGGAATCCGAGTCTTGGGCTCCTCCTCTCCCACTCTCCCAACCCAGGAAGCCATGGATGGGGTGATGCCCCTGTAGGCATTGAGTTGTTTGTGTTTGTCAGTTGTGACCCTTGCATGTTTGTACTGGGCAGGGGCCAGGGAGGGGGGAGGGAGGGTGGTGAAGGGTGGTAGGGGGTTGGGCCTTGGGGTGGCTTGGCCCAGGACTGTTACTCTCAGCCTCCGTGCATGTGTGCACTGTGTCAGGGCCAGCTTCTCTGCAGTGGGGAGATGTCTCGACCCGTTTGGGGACATGTGCAAGGGGCCTCTATCGTCTGACTGGAGAGTGCTTCCTCCCTGCTCCTGAGCCCGGAAGGTGTGTGCTGCCGGGCACCTCAGCGTGGAACGGAGCTCTGCCCTCATGCTCTAGTGCATGCTGCGTGTTTTCCTCCGCGGTCTGGAAAGAAGTGTTTTGTTTCGTTGTCCTCAGCGTGGAAAGTGTTTCTCCTCCAGTTGTCCTCAGCCTGAAACCTCTGTCTTGCAGTCGTCCCAAATGTCAACTCTACGCCGCACTGCCTATCATTCCCTCTCCTTCTGCTGACTTCAGCCGAGAGTGCACCTAGTGTATCTCCTTAGTCCTGAATGCCTCTGGCCCTGGTCTCCAGGGAAGAGCGTTCATCTCTTCTGACTGTCGTGAGCGTTGAAGCCACCCAGTGTAGCTCTGGTCAGGAAGGTAAATGTCAGGCGGAGCCTCCTCTCTCTGGGATTCACCGTGTCTCCTTCTGCTCAACAAGCAATACAGAGGTACCACAGCCCGCCTGGGCGTGTGATGTACCTGCTCCAGCCCTCCTGTGCAAGGTGAGTGTCATTTTGCTTCCTCGTCTTCAGCATGCAATCTAATTTTTTCCTCTTTGCTGTGCCTGACTCGGGTCTCTTCCATTTCAGAACAAGGGATTGACCTTGGCAGTCGGCCTACTCGGTGGTGGGATTGGTCCTCTCAAGCTCCTGGGCAGGGTTTCTTTCTCTGCGGCTTGGCCCAGGATGAAGTCCTCGAGCAACAGAGCTAAGTAGCACAGCGTGGGTCTCCTGACGTCTTTTGCAAGCTAGGAGGGATATCCCTGAGGTCCCCTAAGTCTGACATGCATCCAAACACTCATCCCCTTCCCCAAAAGGTAGGTGGGTTTGTTTTCTTGGAATAATGTCTCCGATTCGTTGGATGCGCTGAGATGTAGGTGTTCACTTTGGGTTCTTGATGCTCGAGGTACCCACTCCCATTTCTCCCACAGTTTCTTGCTCAGATGGAATGCTTTTCCATCGCTCCACAGCTTGGACTCCAATCTGCTGAGGCTGTGTTGGGGAGGGAATAGGATGCTCTCAGCATGGACTGAGACTCAGGCCTGGATTGTAGGAAAGGGAAGCATGTGCTGGAGCACTGTGTAGCATGGAATCTGTGTCTTCCACTAGTGCTTGTCTTGCAATGCATTTTCTGAAGCAGTTCACGGCGAGAAATGTGTGGATTGCAGCTCTCCCAGCTACCGTGGCGTTACCTAGCTGGGATCCCTGTTGTCAGGAGGTCGCCCAGGCCTGTGTTTCAGGCAGCTCCGGGTGGCCAGGCGAACGTGTGCCCTTCCGGCGTAGTTCAGCACGGAGTATGGCCGGTAGCGTGCTCCTTGTGCTGGAGTAGGTCTACTGCAGCTCTGCTGAGCTTGGATGTTGTGGAGCAGCTCCAGGACGGTACAGAACGGATGTTTCGATGGATACTGTGTCACGAGGGTCTCCCTCTCTGGTCATGTATGTTATACCTCCTCTGCTCGGAATGCAATGCATGCCCCTTTGTTCAAACAGTGTGCAAGGTGTATTTTCCCGGCACAGGAAGCATGTAATGCACCCGGTGCAGTCCAGTTGAGAATATGGAGTTAAGGATGTCAGGCCCCCAGTGGTTCCTGCCTGTAATGCCAGCTGCTCAGGAGGGTGGGGCCTGTTGATCCGGGTTTGGACAGCCGGTGCCAGAAAGCTGAAGGAGTTTCATCTGCAGTTGCCCACGGAGAAGCTGGAAGTGGAGCTGGCTCAAGTGGTAGAGTGCTAGCCTTGAGGGAAACACCTCAGGGACAGCGCCCAGGCCCTGAGTCGAAGTGGCAGGACTGGCACCGAGACCGAAACCAAAGGCAAACCCAAAGCAAAGCCCGGCTGGAGTGAGACTCAAGCATCTCTTCAAGGTGTGCCTCTTCCATACTGGCGGCTCTCCTCTTAAGGGAGGATGTCTTCATCAGCTGTCGTCGGCAATCGATATGGCAAAACCTTCTGGTCCTCAGACAGACAGGGTTGGGACTCTCGCGTTTCCTCGTCGCATGAGATGCATGGCCTGCAAGTGTCGTCCATCTGGTTCAGCTGTCCAAAGAAGGTAGCTTTCGGGTGAAGGCTGGGACAGGCAGCCTGGAGGCAAGCGGCTCCTACCCAGGTCAGCACTGAATGTCAACTCGGGTTTCCTACCCACAGATTGATGACTCGTGTTCGAGGAGGCGTGGAATCCGAGTCTTGGGCTCCTCCTCTCCCACTCTCCCAACCCAGGAAGCCATGGATGGGGTGATGCCCCTGTAGGCATTGAGTTGTTTGTGTTTGTCAGTTGTGACCCTTGCATGTTTGTACTGGGCAGGGGCCAGGGAGGGGGGAGGGAGGGTGGTGAAGGGTGGTAGGGGGTTGGGCCTTGGGGTGGCTTGGCCCAGGACTGTTACTCTCAGCCTCCGTGCATGTGTGCACTGTGTCAGGGCCAGCTTCTCTGCAGTGGGGAGATGTCTCGACCCGTTTGGGGACATGTGCAAGGGGCCTCTATCGTCTGACTGGAGAGTGCTTCCTCCCTGCTCCTGAGCCCGGAAGGTGTGTGCTGCCGGGCACCTCAGCGTGGAACGGAGCTCTGCCCTCATGCTCTAGTGCATGCTGCGTGTTTTCCTCCGCGGTCTGGAAAGAAGTGTTTTGTTTCGTTGTCCTCAGCGTGGAAAGTGTTTCTCCTCCAGTTGTCCTCAGCCTGAAACCTCTGTCTTGCAGTCGTCCCAAATGTCAACTCTACGCCGCACTGCCTATCATTCCCTCTCCTTCTGCTGACTTCAGCCGAGAGTGCACCTAGTGTATCTCCTTAGTCCTGAATGCCTCTGGCCCTGGTCTCCAGGGAAGAGCGTTCATCTCTTCTGACTGTCGTGAGCGTTGAAGCCACCCAGTGTAGCTCTGGTCAGGAAGGTAAATGTCAGGCGGAGCCTCCTCTCTCTGGGATTCACCGTGTCTCCTTCTGCTCAACAAGCAATACAGAGGTACCACAGCCCGCCTGGGCGTGTGATGTACCTGCTCCAGCCCTCCTGTGCAAGGTGAGTGTCATTTTGCTTCCTCGTCTTCAGCATGCAATCTAATTTTTTCCTCTTTGCTGTGCCTGACTCGGGTCTCTTCCATTTCAGAACAAGGGATTGACCTTGGCAGTCGGCCTACTCGGTGGTGGGATTGGTCCTCTCAAGCTCCTGGGCAGGGTTTCTTTCTCTGCGGCTTGGCCCAGGATGAAGTCCTCGAGCAACAGAGCTAAGTAGCACAGCGTGGGTCTCCTGACGTCTTTTGCAAGCTAGGAGGGATATCCCTGAGGTCCCCTAAGTCTGACATGCATCCAAACACTCATCCCCTTCCCCAAAAGGTAGGTGGGTTTGTTTTCTTGGAATAATGTCTCCGATTCGTTGGATGCGCTGAGATGTAGGTGTTCACTTTGGGTTCTTGATGCTCGAGGTACCCACTCCCATTTCTCCCACAGTTTCTTGCTCAGATGGAATGCTTTTCCATCGCTCCACAGCTTGGACTCCAATCTGCTGAGGCTGTGTTGGGGAGGGAATAGGATGCTCTCAGCATGGACTGAGACTCAGGCCTGGATTGTAGGAAAGGGAAGCATGTGCTGGAGCACTGTGTAGCATGGAATCTGTGTCTTCCACTAGTGCTTGTCTTGCAATGCATTTTCTGAAGCAGTTCACGGCGAGAAATGTGTGGATTGCAGCTCTCCCAGCTACCGTGGCGTTACCTAGCTGGGATCCCTGTTGTCAGGAGGTCGCCCAGGCCTGTGTTTCAGGCAGCTCCGGGTGGCCAGGCGAACGTGTGCCCTTCCGGCGTAGTTCAGCACGGAGTATGGCCGGTAGCGTGCTCCTTGTGCTGGAGTAGGTCTACTGCAGCTCTGCTGAGCTTGGATGTTGTGGAGCAGCTCCAGGACGGTACAGAACGGATGTTTCGATGGATACTGTGTCACGAGGGTCTCCCTCTCTGGTCATGTATGTTATACCTCCTCTGCTCGGAATGCAATGCATGCCCCTTTGTTCAAACAGTGTGCAAGGTGTATTTTCCCGGCACAGGAAGCATGTAATGCACCCGGTGCAGTCCAGTTGAGAATATGGAGTTAAGGATGTCAGGCCCCCAGTGGTTCCTGCCTGTAATGCCAGCTGCTCAGGAGGGTGGGGCCTGTTGATCCGGGTTTGGACAGCCGGTGCCAGAAAGCTGAAGGAGTTTCATCTGCAGTTGCCCACGGAGAAGCTGGAAGTGGAG
Source organism: Perognathus longimembris pacificus (assembly GCF_023159225.1). Taxonomy (NCBI): domain Eukaryota; kingdom Metazoa; phylum Chordata; class Mammalia; order Rodentia; family Heteromyidae; genus Perognathus; species Perognathus longimembris. The sequence continues at coordinate 18,420 of NW_025959561.1, forward strand.
CTGGCTCAAGTGGTAGAGTGCTAGCCTTGAGGGAAACACCTCAGGGACAGCGCCCAGGCCCTGAGTCGAAGTGGCAGGACTGGCACCGAGACCGAAACCAAAGGCAAACCCAAAGCAAAGCCCGGCTGGAGTGAGACTCAAGCATCTCTTCAAGGTGTGCCTCTTCCATACTGGCGGCTCTCCTCTTAAGGGAGGATGTCTTCATCAGCTGTCGTCGGCAATCGATATGGCAAAACCTTCTGGTCCTCAGACAGACAGGGTTGGGACTCTCGCGTTTCCTCGTCGCATGAGATGCATGGCCTGCAAGTGTCGTCCATCTGGTTCAGCTGTCCAAAGAAGGTAGCTTTCGGGTGAAGGCTGGGACAGGCAGCCTGGAGGCAAGCGGCTCCTACCCAGGTCAGCACTGAATGTCAACTCGGGTTTCCTACCCACAGATTGATGACTCGTGTTCGAGGAGGCGTGGAATCCGAGTCTTGGGCTCCTCCTCTCCCACTCTCCCAACCCAGGAAGCCATGGATGGGGTGATGCCCCTGTAGGCATTGAGTTGTTTGTGTTTGTCAGTTGTGACCCTTGCATGTTTGTACTGGGCAGGGGCCAGGGAGGGGGGAGGGAGGGTGGTGAAGGGTGGTAGGGGGTTGGGCCTTGGGGTGGCTTGGCCCAGGACTGTTACTCTCAGCCTCCGTGCATGTGTGCACTGTGTCAGGGCCAGCTTCTCTGCAGTGGGGAGATGTCTCGACCCGTTTGGGGACATGTGCAAGGGGCCTCTATCGTCTGACTGGAGAGTGCTTCCTCCCTGCTCCTGAGCCCGGAAGGTGTGTGCTGCCGGGCACCTCAGCGTGGAACGGAGCTCTGCCCTCATGCTCTAGTGCATGCTGCGTGTTTTCCTCCGCGGTCTGGAAAGAAGTGTTTTGTTTCGTTGTCCTCAGCGTGGAAAGTGTTTCTCCTCCAGTTGTCCTCAGCCTGAAACCTCTGTCTTGCAGTCGTCCCAAATGTCAACTCTACGCCGCACTGCCTATCATTCCCTCTCCTTCTGCTGACTTCAGCCGAGAGTGCACCTAGTGTATCTCCTTAGTCCTGAATGCCTCTGGCCCTGGTCTCCAGGGAAGAGCGTTCATCTCTTCTGACTGTCGTGAGCGTTGAAGCCACCCAGTGTAGCTCTGGTCAGGAAGGTAAATGTCAGGCGGAGCCTCCTCTCTCTGGGATTCACCGTGTCTCCTTCTGCTCAACAAGCAATACAGAGGTACCACAGCCCGCCTGGGCGTGTGATGTACCTGCTCCAGCCCTCCTGTGCAAGGTGAGTGTCATTTTGCTTCCTCGTCTTCAGCATGCAATCTAATTTTTTCCTCTTTGCTGTGCCTGACTCGGGTCTCTTCCATTTCAGAACAAGGGATTGACCTTGGCAGTCGGCCTACTCGGTGGTGGGATTGGTCCTCTCAAGCTCCTGGGCAGGGTTTCTTTCTCTGCGGCTTGGCCCAGGATGAAGTCCTCGAGCAACAGAGCTAAGTAGCACAGCGTGGGTCTCCTGACGTCTTTTGCAAGCTAGGAGGGATATCCCTGAGGTCCCCTAAGTCTGACATGCATCCAAACACTCATCCCCTTCCCCAAAAGGTAGGTGGGTTTGTTTTCTTGGAATAATGTCTCCGATTCGTTGGATGCGCTGAGATGTAGGTGTTCACTTTGGGTTCTTGATGCTCGAGGTACCCACTCCCATTTCTCCCACAGTTTCTTGCTCAGATGGAATGCTTTTCCATCGCTCCACAGCTTGGACTCCAATCTGCTGAGGCTGTGTTGGGGAGGGAATAGGATGCTCTCAGCATGGACTGAGACTCAGGCCTGGATTGTAGGAAAGGGAAGCATGTGCTGGAGCACTGTGTAGCATGGAATCTGTGTCTTCCACTAGTGCTTGTCTTGCAATGCATTTTCTGAAGCAGTTCACGGCGAGAAATGTGTGGATTGCAGCTCTCCCAGCTACCGTGGCGTTACCTAGCTGGGATCCCTGTTGTCAGGAGGTCGCCCAGGCCTGTGTTTCAGGCAGCTCCGGGTGGCCAGGCGAACGTGTGCCCTTCCGGCGTAGTTCAGCACGGAGTATGGCCGGTAGCGTGCTCCTTGTGCTGGAGTAGGTCTACTGCAGCTCTGCTGAGCTTGGATGTTGTGGAGCAGCTCCAGGACGGTACAGAACGGATGTTTCGATGGATACTGTGTCACGAGGGTCTCCCTCTCTGGTCATGTATGTTATACCTCCTCTGCTCGGAATGCAATGCATGCCCCTTTGTTCAAACAGTGTGCAAGGTGTATTTTCCCGGCACAGGAAGCATGTAATGCACCCGGTGCAGTCCAGTTGAGAATATGGAGTTAAGGATGTCAGGCCCCCAGTGGTTCCTGCCTGTAATGCCAGCTGCTCAGGAGGGTGGGGCCTGTTGATCCGGGTTTGGACAGCCGGTGCCAGAAAGCTGAAGGAGTTTCATCTGCAGTTGCCCACGGAGAAGCTGGAAGTGGAGCTGGCTCAAGTGGTAGAGTGCTAGCCTTGAGGGAAACACCTCAGGGACAGCGCCCAGGCCCTGAGTCGAAGTGGCAGGACTGGCACCGAGACCGAAACCAAAGGCAAACCCAAAGCAAAGCCCGGCTGGAGTGAGACTCAAGCATCTCTTCAAGGTGTGCCTCTTCCATACTGGCGGCTCTCCTCTTAAGGGAGGATGTCTTCATCAGCTGTCGTCGGCAATCGATATGGCAAAACCTTCTGGTCCTCAGACAGACAGGGTTGGGACTCTCGCGTTTCCTCGTCGCATGAGATGCATGGCCTGCAAGTGTCGTCCATCTGGTTCAGCTGTCCAAAGAAGGTAGCTTTCGGGTGAAGGCTGGGACAGGCAGCCTGGAGGCAAGCGGCTCCTACCCAGGTCAGCACTGAATGTCAACTCGGGTTTCCTACCCACAGATTGATGACTCGTGTTCGAGGAGGCGTGGAATCCGAGTCTTGGGCTCCTCCTCTCCCACTCTCCCAACCCAGGAAGCCATGGATGGGGTGATGCCCCTGTAGGCATTGAGTTGTTTGTGTTTGTCAGTTGTGACCCTTGCATGTTTGTACTGGGCAGGGGCCAGGGAGGGGGGAGGGAGGGTGGTGAAGGGTGGTAGGGGGTTGGGCCTTGGGGTGGCTTGGCCCAGGACTGTTACTCTCAGCCTCCGTGCATGTGTGCACTGTGTCAGGGCCAGCTTCTCTGCAGTGGGGAGATGTCTCGACCCGTTTGGGGACATGTGCAAGGGGCCTCTATCGTCTGACTGGAGAGTGCTTCCTCCCTGCTCCTGAGCCCGGAAGGTGTGTGCTGCCGGGCACCTCAGCGTGGAACGGAGCTCTGCCCTCATGCTCTAGTGCATGCTGCGTGTTTTCCTCCGCGGTCTGGAAAGAAGTGTTTTGTTTCGTTGTCCTCAGCGTGGAAAGTGTTTCTCCTCCAGTTGTCCTCAGCCTGAAACCTCTGTCTTGCAGTCGTCCCAAATGTCAACTCTACGCCGCACTGCCTATCATTCCCTCTCCTTCTGCTGACTTCAGCCGAGAGTGCACCTAGTGTATCTCCTTAGTCCTGAATGCCTCTGGCCCTGGTCTCCAGGGAAGAGCGTTCATCTCTTCTGACTGTCGTGAGCGTTGAAGCCACCCAGTGTAGCTCTGGTCAGGAAGGTAAATGTCAGGCGGAGCCTCCTCTCTCTGGGATTCACCGTGTCTCCTTCTGCTCAACAAGCAATACAGAGGTACCACAGCCCGCCTGGGCGTGTGATGTACCTGCTCCAGCCCTCCTGTGCAAGGTGAGTGTCATTTTGCTTCCTCGTCTTCAGCATGCAATCTAATTTTTTCCTCTTTGCTGTGCCTGACTCGGGTCTCTTCCATTTCAGAACAAGGGATTGACCTTGGCAGTCGGCCTACTCGGTGGTGGGATTGGTCCTCTCAAGCTCCTGGGCAGGGTTTCTTTCTCTGCGGCTTGGCCCAGGATGAAGTCCTCGAGCAACAGAGCTAAGTAGCACAGCGTGGGTCTCCTGACGTCTTTTGCAAGCTAGGAGGGATATCCCTGAGGTCCCCTAAGTCTGACATGCATCCAAACACTCATCCCCTTCCCCAAAAGGTAGGTGGGTTTGTTTTCTTGGAATAATGTCTCCGATTCGTTGGATGCGCTGAGATGTAGGTGTTCACTTTGGGTTCTTGATGCTCGAGGTACCCACTCCCATTTCTCCCACAGTTTCTTGCTCAGATGGAATGCTTTTCCATCGCTCCACAGCTTGGACTCCAATCTGCTGAGGCTGTGTTGGGGAGGGAATAGGATGCTCTCAGCATGGACTGAGACTCAGGCCTGGATTGTAGGAAAGGGAAGCATGTGCTGGAGCACTGTGTAGCATGGAATCTGTGTCTTCCACTAGTGCTTGTCTTGCAATGCATTTTCTGAAGCAGTTCACGGCGAGAAATGTGTGGATTGCAGCTCTCCCAGCTACCGTGGCGTTACCTAGCTGGGATCCCTGTTGTCAGGAGGTCGCCCAGGCCTGTGTTTCAGGCAGCTCCGGGTGGCCAGGCGAACGTGTGCCCTTCCGGCGTAGTTCAGCACGGAGTATGGCCGGTAGCGTGCTCCTTGTGCTGGAGTAGGTCTACTGCAGCTCTGCTGAGCTTGGATGTTGTGGAGCAGCTCCAGGACGGTACAGAACGGATGTTTCGATGGATACTGTGTCACGAGGGTCTCCCTCTCTGGTCATGTATGTTATACCTCCTCTGCTCGGAATGCAATGCATGCCCCTTTGTTCAAACAGTGTGCAAGGTGTATTTTCCCGGCACAGGAAGCATGTAATGCACCCGGTGCAGTCCAGTTGAGAATATGGAGTTAAGGATGTCAGGCCCCCAGTGGTTCCTGCCTGTAATGCCAGCTGCTCAGGAGGGTGGGGCCTGTTGATCCGGGTTTGGACAGCCGGTGCCAGAAAGCTGAAGGAGTTTCATCTGCAGTTGCCCACGGAGAAGCTGGAAGTGGAGCTGGCTCAAGTGGTAGAGTGCTAGCCTTGAGGGAAACACCTCAGGGACAGCGCCCAGGCCCTGAGTCGAAGTGGCAGGACTGGCACCGAGACCGAAACCAAAGGCAAACCCAAAGCAAAGCCCGGCTGGAGTGAGACTCAAGCATCTCTTCAAGGTGTGCCTCTTCCATACTGGCGGCTCTCCTCTTAAGGGAGGATGTCTTCATCAGCTGTCGTCGGCAATCGATATGGCAAAACCTTCTGGTCCTCAGACAGACAGGGTTGGGACTCTCGCGTTTCCTCGTCGCATGAGATGCATGGCCTGCAAGTGTCGTCCATCTGGTTCAGCTGTCCAAAGAAGGTAGCTTTCGGGTGAAGGCTGGGACAGGCAGCCTGGAGGCAAGCGGCTCCTACCCAGGTCAGCACTGAATGTCAACTCGGGTTTCCTACCCACAGATTGATGACTCGTGTTCGAGGAGGCGTGGAATCCGAGTCTTGGGCTCCTCCTCTCCCACTCTCCCAACCCAGGAAGCCATGGATGGGGTGATGCCCCTGTAGGCATTGAGTTGTTTGTGTTTGTCAGTTGTGACCCTTGCATGTTTGTACTGGGCAGGGGCCAGGGAGGGGGGAGGGAGGGTGGTGAAGGGTGGTAGGGGGTTGGGCCTTGGGGTGGCTTGGCCCAGGACTGTTACTCTCAGCCTCCGTGCATGTGTGCACTGTGTCAGGGCCAGCTTCTCTGCAGTGGGGAGATGTCTCGACCCGTTTGGGGACATGTGCAAGGGGCCTCTATCGTCTGACTGGAGAGTGCTTCCTCCCTGCTCCTGAGCCCGGAAGGTGTGTGCTGCCGGGCACCTCAGCGTGGAACGGAGCTCTGCCCTCATGCTCTAGTGCATGCTGCGTGTTTTCCTCCGCGGTCTGGAAAGAAGTGTTTTGTTTCGTTGTCCTCAGCGTGGAAAGTGTTTCTCCTCCAGTTGTCCTCAGCCTGAAACCTCTGTCTTGCAGTCGTCCCAAATGTCAACTCTACGCCGCACTGCCTATCATTCCCTCTCCTTCTGCTGACTTCAGCCGAGAGTGCACCTAGTGTATCTCCTTAGTCCTGAATGCCTCTGGCCCTGGTCTCCAGGGAAGAGCGTTCATCTCTTCTGACTGTCGTGAGCGTTGAAGCCACCCAGTGTAGCTCTGGTCAGGAAGGTAAATGTCAGGCGGAGCCTCCTCTCTCTGGGATTCACCGTGTCTCCTTCTGCTCAACAAGCAATACAGAGGTACCACAGCCCGCCTGGGCGTGTGATGTACCTGCTCCAGCCCTCCTGTGCAAGGTGAGTGTCATTTTGCTTCCTCGTCTTCAGCATGCAATCTAATTTTTTCCTCTTTGCTGTGCCTGACTCGGGTCTCTTCCATTTCAGAACAAGGGATTGACCTTGGCAGTCGGCCTACTCGGTGGTGGGATTGGTCCTCTCAAGCTCCTGGGCAGGGTTTCTTTCTCTGCGGCTTGGCCCAGGATGAAGTCCTCGAGCAACAGAGCTAAGTAGCACAGCGTGGGTCTCCTGACGTCTTTTGCAAGCTAGGAGGGATATCCCTGAGGTCCCCTAAGTCTGACATGCATCCAAACACTCATCCCCTTCCCCAAAAGGTAGGTGGGTTTGTTTTCTTGGAATAATGTCTCCGATTCGTTGGATGCGCTGAGATGTAGGTGTTCACTTTGGGTTCTTGATGCTCGAGGTACCCACTCCCATTTCTCCCACAGTTTCTTGCTCAGATGGAATGCTTTTCCATCGCTCCACAGCTTGGACTCCAATCTGCTGAGGCTGTGTTGGGGAGGGAATAGGATGCTCTCAGCATGGACTGAGACTCAGGCCTGGATTGTAGGAAAGGGAAGCATGTGCTGGAGCACTGTGTAGCATGGAATCTGTGTCTTCCACTAGTGCTTGTCTTGCAATGCATTTTCTGAAGCAGTTCACGGCGAGAAATGTGTGGATTGCAGCTCTCCCAGCTACCGTGGCGTTACCTAGCTGGGATCCCTGTTGTCAGGAGGTCGCCCAGGCCTGTGTTTCAGGCAGCTCCGGGTGGCCAGGCGAACGTGTGCCCTTCCGGCGTAGTTCAGCACGGAGTATGGCCGGTAGCGTGCTCCTTGTGCTGGAGTAGGTCTACTGCAGCTCTGCTGAGCTTGGATGTTGTGGAGCAGCTCCAGGACGGTACAGAACGGATGTTTCGATGGATACTGTGTCACGAGGGTCTCCCTCTCTGGTCATGTATGTTATACCTCCTCTGCTCGGAATGCAATGCATGCCCCTTTGTTCAAACAGTGTGCAAGGTGTATTTTCCCGGCACAGGAAGCATGTAATGCACCCGGTGCAGTCCAGTTGAGAATATGGAGTTAAGGATGTCAGGCCCCCAGTGGTTCCTGCCTGTAATGCCAGCTGCTCAGGAGGGTGGGGCCTGTTGATCCGGGTTTGGACAGCCGGTGCCAGAAAGCTGAAGGAGTTTCATCTGCAGTTGCCCACGGAGAAGCTGGAAGTGGAGCTGGCTCAAGTGGTAGAGTGCTAGCCTTGAGGGAAACACCTCAGGGACAGCGCCCAGGCCCTGAGTCGAAGTGGCAGGACTGGCACCGAGACCGAAACCAAAGGCAAACCCAAAGCAAAGCCCGGCTGGAGTGAGACTCAAGCATCTCTTCAAGGTGTGCCTCTTCCATACTGGCGGCTCTCCTCTTAAGGGAGGATGTCTTCATCAGCTGTCGTCGGCAATCGATATGGCAAAACCTTCTGGTCCTCAGACAGACAGGGTTGGGACTCTCGCGTTTCCTCGTCGCATGAGATGCATGGCCTGCAAGTGTCGTCCATCTGGTTCAGCTGTCCAAAGAAGGTAGCTTTCGGGTGAAGGCTGGGACAGGCAGCCTGGAGGCAAGCGGCTCCTACCCAGGTCAGCACTGAATGTCAACTCGGGTTTCCTACCCACAGATTGATGACTCGTGTTCGAGGAGGCGTGGAATCCGAGTCTTGGGCTCCTCCTCTCCCACTCTCCCAACCCAGGAAGCCATGGATGGGGTGATGCCCCTGTAGGCATTGAGTTGTTTGTGTTTGTCAGTTGTGACCCTTGCATGTTTGTACTGGGCAGGGGCCAGGGAGGGGGGAGGGAGGGTGGTGAAGGGTGGTAGGGGGTTGGGCCTTGGGGTGGCTTGGCCCAGGACTGTTACTCTCAGCCTCCGTGCATGTGTGCACTGTGTCAGGGCCAGCTTCTCTGCAGTGGGGAGATGTCTCGACCCGTTTGGGGACATGTGCAAGGGGCCTCTATCGTCTGACTGGAGAGTGCTTCCTCCCTGCTCCTGAGCCCGGAAGGTGTGTGCTGCCGGGCACCTCAGCGTGGAACGGAGCTCTGCCCTCATGCTCTAGTGCATGCTGCGTGTTTTCCTCCGCGGTCTGGAAAGAAGTGTTTTGTTTCGTTGTCCTCAGCGTGGAAAGTGTTTCTCCTCCAGTTGTCCTCAGCCTGAAACCTCTGTCTTGCAGTCGTCCCAAATGTCAACTCTACGCCGCACTGCCTATCATTCCCTCTCCTTCTGCTGACTTCAGCCGAGAGTGCACCTAGTGTATCTCCTTAGTCCTGAATGCCTCTGGCCCTGGTCTCCAGGGAAGAGCGTTCATCTCTTCTGACTGTCGTGAGCGTTGAAGCCACCCAGTGTAGCTCTGGTCAGGAAGGTAAATGTCAGGCGGAGCCTCCTCTCTCTGGGATTCACCGTGTCTCCTTCTGCTCAACAAGCAATACAGAGGTACCACAGCCCGCCTGGGCGTGTGATGTACCTGCTCCAGCCCTCCTGTGCAAGGTGAGTGTCATTTTGCTTCCTCGTCTTCAGCATGCAATCTAATTTTTTCCTCTTTGCTGTGCCTGACTCGGGTCTCTTCCATTTCAGAACAAGGGATTGACCTTGGCAGTCGGCCTACTCGGTGGTGGGATTGGTCCTCTCAAGCTCCTGGGCAGGGTTTCTTTCTCTGCGGCTTGGCCCAGGATGAAGTCCTCGAGCAACAGAGCTAAGTAGCACAGCGTGGGTCTCCTGACGTCTTTTGCAAGCTAGGAGGGATATCCCTGAGGTCCCCTAAGTCTGACATGCATCCAAACACTCATCCCCTTCCCCAAAAGGTAGGTGGGTTTGTTTTCTTGGAATAATGTCTCCGATTCGTTGGATGCGCTGAGATGTAGGTGTTCACTTTGGGTTCTTGATGCTCGAGGTACCCACTCCCATTTCTCCCACAGTTTCTTGCTCAGATGGAATGCTTTTCCATCGCTCCACAGCTTGGACTCCAATCTGCTGAGGCTGTGTTGGGGAGGGAATAGGATGCTCTCAGCATGGACTGAGACTCAGGCCTGGATTGTAGGAAAGGGAAGCATGTGCTGGAGCACTGTGTAGCATGGAATCTGTGTCTTCCACTAGTGCTTGTCTTGCAATGCATTTTCTGAAGCAGTTCACGGCGAGAAATGTGTGGATTGCAGCTCTCCCAGCTACCGTGGCGTTACCTAGCTGGGATCCCTGTTGTCAGGAGGTCGCCCAGGCCTGTGTTTCAGGCAGCTCCGGGTGGCCAGGCGAACGTGTGCCCTTCCGGCGTAGTTCAGCACGGAGTATGGCCGGTAGCGTGCTCCTTGTGCTGGAGTAGGTCTACTGCAGCTCTGCTGAGCTTGGATGTTGTGGAGCAGCTCCAGGACGGTACAGAACGGATGTTTCGATGGATACTGTGTCACGAGGGTCTCCCTCTCTGGTCATGTATGTTATACCTCCTCTGCTCGGAATGCAATGCATGCCCCTTTGTTCAAACAGTGTGCAAGGTGTATTTTCCCGGCACAGGAAGCATGTAATGCACCCGGTGCAGTCCAGTTGAGAATATGGAGTTAAGGATGTCAGGCCCCCAGTGGTTCCTGCCTGTAATGCCAGCTGCTCAGGAGGGTGGGGCCTGTTGATCCGGGTTTGGACAGCCGGTGCCAGAAAGCTGAAGGAGTTTCATCTGCAGTTGCCCACGGAGAAGCTGGAAGTGGAGCTGGCTCAAGTGGTAGAGTGCTAGCCTTGAGGGAAACACCTCAGGGACAGCGCCCAGGCCCTGAGTCGAAGTGGCAGGACTGGCACCGAGACCGAAACCAAAGGCAAACCCAAAGCAAAGCCCGGCTGGAGTGAGACTCAAGCATCTCTTCAAGGTGTGCCTCTTCCATACTGGCGGCTCTCCTCTTAAGGGAGGATGTCTTCATCAGCTGTCGTCGGCAATCGATATGGCAAAACCTTCTGGTCCTCAGACAGACAGGGTTGGGACTCTCGCGTTTCCTCGTCGCATGAGATGCATGGCCTGCAAGTGTCGTCCATCTGGTTCAGCTGTCCAAAGAAGGTAGCTTTCGGGTGAAGGCTGGGACAGGCAGCCTGGAGGCAAGCGGCTCCTACCCAGGTCAGCACTGAATGTCAACTCGGGTTTCCTACCCACAGATTGATGACTCGTGTTCGAGGAGGCGTGGAATCCGAGTCTTGGGCTCCTCCTCTCCCACTCTCCCAACCCAGGAAGCCATGGATGGGGTGATGCCCCTGTAGGCATTGAGTTGTTTGTGTTTGTCAGTTGTGACCCTTGCATGTTTGTACTGGGCAGGGGCCAGGGAGGGGGGAGGGAGGGTGGTGAAGGGTGGTAGGGGGTTGGGCCTTGGGGTGGCTTGGCCCAGGACTGTTACTCTCAGCCTCCGTGCATGTGTGCACTGTGTCAGGGCCAGCTTCTCTGCAGTGGGGAGATGTCTCGACCCGTTTGGGGACATGTGCAAGGGGCCTCTATCGTCTGACTGGAGAGTGCTTCCTCCCTGCTCCTGAGCCCGGAAGGTGTGTGCTGCCGGGCACCTCAGCGTGGAACGGAGCTCTGCCCTCATGCTCTAGTGCATGCTGCGTGTTTTCCTCCGCGGTCTGGAAAGAAGTGTTTTGTTTCGTTGTCCTCAGCGTGGAAAGTGTTTCTCCTCCAGTTGTCCTCAGCCTGAAACCTCTGTCTTGCAGTCGTCCCAAATGTCAACTCTACGCCGCACTGCCTATCATTCCCTCTCCTTCTGCTGACTTCAGCCGAGAGTGCACCTAGTGTATCTCCTTAGTCCTGAATGCCTCTGGCCCTGGTCTCCAGGGAAGAGCGTTCATCTCTTCTGACTGTCGTGAGCGTTGAAGCCACCCAGTGTAGCTCTGGTCAGGAAGGTAAATGTCAGGCGGAGCCTCCTCTCTCTGGGATTCACCGTGTCTCCTTCTGCTCAACAAGCAATACAGAGGTACCACAGCCCGCCTGGGCGTGTGATGTACCTGCTCCAGCCCTCCTGTGCAAGGTGAGTGTCATTTTGCTTCCTCGTCTTCAGCATGCAATCTAATTTTTTCCTCTTTGCTGTGCCTGACTCGGGTCTCTTCCATTTCAGAACAAGGGATTGACCTTGGCAGTCGGCCTACTCGGTGGTGGGATTGGTCCTCTCAAGCTCCTGGGCAGGGTTTCTTTCTCTGCGGCTTGGCCCAGGATGAAGTCCTCGAGCAACAGAGCTAAGTAGCACAGCGTGGGTCTCCTGACGTCTTTTGCAAGCTAGGAGGGATATCCCTGAGGTCCCCTAAGTCTGACATGCATCCAAACACTCATCCCCTTCCCCAAAAGGTAGGTGGGTTTGTTTTCTTGGAATAATGTCTCCGATTCGTTGGATGCGCTGAGATGTAGGTGTTCACTTTGGGTTCTTGATGCTCGAGGTACCCACTCCCATTTCTCCCACAGTTTCTTGCTCAGATGGAATGCTTTTCCATCGCTCCACAGCTTGGACTCCAATCTGCTGAGGCTGTGTTGGGGAGGGAATAGGATGCTCTCAGCATGGACTGAGACTCAGGCCTGGATTGTAGGAAAGGGAAGCATGTGCTGGAGCACTGTGTAGCATGGAATCTGTGTCTTCCACTAGTGCTTGTCTTGCAATGCATTTTCTGAAGCAGTTCACGGCGAGAAATGTGTGGATTGCAGCTCTCCCAGCTACCGTGGCGTTACCTAGCTGGGATCCCTGTTGTCAGGAGGTCGCCCAGGCCTGTGTTTCAGGCAGCTCCGGGTGGCCAGGCGAACGTGTGCCCTTCCGGCGTAGTTCAGCACGGAGTATGGCCGGTAGCGTGCTCCTTGTGCTGGAGTAGGTCTACTGCAGCTCTGCTGAGCTTGGATGTTGTGGAGCAGCTCCAGGACGGTACAGAACGGATGTTTCGATGGATACTGTGTCACGAGGGTCTCCCTCTCTGGTCATGTATGTTATACCTCCTCTGCTCGGAATGCAATGCATGCCCCTTTGTTCAAACAGTGTGCAAGGTGTATTTTCCCGGCACAGGAAGCATGTAATGCACCCGGTGCAGTCCAGTTGAGAATATGGAGTTAAGGATGTCAGGCCCCCAGTGGTTCCTGCCTGTAATGCCAGCTGCTCAGGAGGGTGGGGCCTGTTGATCCGGGTTTGGACAGCCGGTGCCAGAAAGCTGAAGGAGTTTCATCTGCAGTTGCCCACGGAGAAGCTGGAAGTGGAGCTGGCTCAAGTGGTAGAGTGCTAGCCTTGAGGGAAACACCTCAGGGACAGCGCCCAGGCCCTGAGTCGAAGTGGCAGGACTGGCACCGAGACCGAAACCAAAGGCAAACCCAAAGCAAAGCCCGGCTGGAGTGAGACTCAAGCATCTCTTCAAGGTGTGCCTCTTCCATACTGGCGGCTCTCCTCTTAAGGGAGGATGTCTTCATCAGCTGTCGTCGGCAATCGATATGGCAAAACCTTCTGGTCCTCAGACAGACAGGGTTGGGACTCTCGCGTTTCCTCGTCGCATGAGATGCATGGCCTGCAAGTGTCGTCCATCTGGTTCAGCTGTCCAAAGAAGGTAGCTTTCGGGTGAAGGCTGGGACAGGCAGCCTGGAGGCAAGCGGCTCCTACCCAGGTCAGCACTGAATGTCAACTCGGGTTTCCTACCCACAGATTGATGACTCGTGTTCGAGGAGGCGTGGAATCCGAGTCTTGGGCTCCTCCTCTCCCACTCTCCCAACCCAGGAAGCCATGGATGGGGTGATGCCCCTGTAGGCATTGAGTTGTTTGTGTTTGTCAGTTGTGACCCTTGCATGTTTGTACTGGGCAGGGGCCAGGGAGGGGGGAGGGAGGGTGGTGAAGGGTGGTAGGGGGTTGGGCCTTGGGGTGGCTTGGCCCAGGACTGTTACTCTCAGCCTCCGTGCATGTGTGCACTGTGTCAGGGCCAGCTTCTCTGCAGTGGGGAGATGTCTCGACCCGTTTGGGGACATGTGCAAGGGGCCTCTATCGTCTGACTGGAGAGTGCTTCCTCCCTGCTCCTGAGCCCGGAAGGTGTGTGCTGCCGGGCACCTCAGCGTGGAACGGAGCTCTGCCCTCATGCTCTAGTGCATGCTGCGTGTTTTCCTCCGCGGTCTGGAAAGAAGTGTTTTGTTTCGTTGTCCTCAGCGTGGAAAGTGTTTCTCCTCCAGTTGTCCTCAGCCTGAAACCTCTGTCTTGCAGTCGTCCCAAATGTCAACTCTACGCCGCACTGCCTATCATTCCCTCTCCTTCTGCTGACTTCAGCCGAGAGTGCACCTAGTGTATCTCCTTAGTCCTGAATGCCTCTGGCCCTGGTCTCCAGGGAAGAGCGTTCATCTCTTCTGACTGTCGTGAGCGTTGAAGCCACCCAGTGTAGCTCTGGTCAGGAAGGTAAATGTCAGGCGGAGCCTCCTCTCTCTGGGATTCACCGTGTCTCCTTCTGCTCAACAAGCAATACAGAGGTACCACAGCCCGCCTGGGCGTGTGATGTACCTGCTCCAGCCCTCCTGTGCAAGGTGAGTGTCATTTTGCTTCCTCGTCTTCAGCATGCAATCTAATTTTTTCCTCTTTGCTGTGCCTGACTCGGGTCTCTTCCATTTCAGAACAAGGGATTGACCTTGGCAGTCGGCCTACTCGGTGGTGGGATTGGTCCTCTCAAGCTCCTGGGCAGGGTTTCTTTCTCTGCGGCTTGGCCCAGGATGAAGTCCTCGAGCAACAGAGCTAAGTAGCACAGCGTGGGTCTCCTGACGTCTTTTGCAAGCTAGGAGGGATATCCCTGAGGTCCCCTAAGTCTGACATGCATCCAAACACTCATCCCCTTCCCCAAAAGGTAGGTGGGTTTGTTTTCTTGGAATAATGTCTCCGATTCGTTGGATGCGCTGAGATGTAGGTGTTCACTTTGGGTTCTTGATGCTCGAGGTACCCACTCCCATTTCTCCCACAGTTTCTTGCTCAGATGGAATGCTTTTCCATCGCTCCACAGCTTGGACTCCAATCTGCTGAGGCTGTGTTGGGGAGGGAATAGGATGCTCTCAGCATGGACTGAGACTCAGGCCTGGATTGTAGGAAAGGGAAGCATGTGCTGGAGCACTGTGTAGCATGGAATCTGTGTCTTCCACTAGTGCTTGTCTTGCAATGCATTTTCTGAAGCAGTTCACGGCGAGAAATGTGTGGATTGCAGCTCTCCCAGCTACCGTGGCGTTACCTAGCTGGGATCCCTGTTGTCAGGAGGTCGCCCAGGCCTGTGTTTCAGGCAGCTCCGGGTGGCCAGGCGAACGTGTGCCCTTCCGGCGTAGTTCAGCACGGAGTATGGCCGGTAGCGTGCTCCTTGTGCTGGAGTAGGTCTACTGCAGCTCTGCTGAGCTTGGATGTTGTGGAGCAGCTCCAGGACGGTACAGAACGGATGTTTCGATGGATACTGTGTCACGAGGGTCTCCCTCTCTGGTCATGTATGTTATACCTCCTCTGCTCGGAATGCAATGCATGCCCCTTTGTTCAAACAGTGTGCAAGGTGTATTTTCCCGGCACAGGAAGCATGTAATGCACCCGGTGCAGTCCAGTTGAGAATATGGAGTTAAGGATGTCAGGCCCCCAGTGGTTCCTGCCTGTAATGCCAGCTGCTCAGGAGGGTGGGGCCTGTTGATCCGGGTTTGGACAGCCGGTGCCAGAAAGCTGAAGGAGTTTCATCTGCAGTTGCCCACGGAGAAGCTGGAAGTGGAGCTGGCTCAAGTGGTAGAGTGCTAGCCTTGAGGGAAACACCTCAGGGACAGCGCCCAGGCCCTGAGTCGAAGTGGCAGGACTGGCACCGAGACCGAAACCAAAGGCAAACCCAAAGCAAAGCCCGGCTGGAGTGAGACTCAAGCATCTCTTCAAGGTGTGCCTCTTCCATACTGGCGGCTCTCCTCTTAAGGGAGGATGTCTTCATCAGCTGTCGTCGGCAATCGATATGGCAAAACCTTCTGGTCCTCAGACAGACAGGGTTGGGACTCTCGCGTTTCCTCGTCGCATGAGATGCATGGCCTGCAAGTGTCGTCCATCTGGTTCAGCTGTCCAAAGAAGGTAGCTTTCGGGTGAAGGCTGGGACAGGCAGCCTGGAGGCAAGCGGCTCCTACCCAGGTCAGCACTGAATGTCAACTCGGGTTTCCTACCCACAGATTGATGACTCGTGTTCGAGGAGGCGTGGAATCCGAGTCTTGGGCTCCTCCTCTCCCACTCTCCCAACCCAGGAAGCCATGGATGGGGTGATGCCCCTGTAGGCATTGAGTTGTTTGTGTTTGTCAGTTGTGACCCTTGCATGTTTGTACTGGGCAGGGGCCAGGGAGGGGGGAGGGAGGGTGGTGAAGGGTGGTAGGGGGTTGGGCCTTGGGGTGGCTTGGCCCAGGACTGTTACTCTCAGCCTCCGTGCATGTGTGCACTGTGTCAGGGCCAGCTTCTCTGCAGTGGGGAGATGTCTCGACCCGTTTGGGGACATGTGCAAGGGGCCTCTATCGTCTGACTGGAGAGTGCTTCCTCCCTGCTCCTGAGCCCGGAAGGTGTGTGCTGCCGGGCACCTCAGCGTGGAACGGAGCTCTGCCCTCATGCTCTAGTGCATGCTGCGTGTTTTCCTCCGCGGTCTGGAAAGAAGTGTTTTGTTTCGTTGTCCTCAGCGTGGAAAGTGTTTCTCCTCCAGTTGTCCTCAGCCTGAAACCTCTGTCTTGCAGTCGTCCCAAATGTCAACTCTACGCCGCACTGCCTATCATTCCCTCTCCTTCTGCTGACTTCAGCCGAGAGTGCACCTAGTGTATCTCCTTAGTCCTGAATGCCTCTGGCCCTGGTCTCCAGGGAAGAGCGTTCATCTCTTCTGACTGTCGTGAGCGTTGAAGCCACCCAGTGTAGCTCTGGTCAGGAAGGTAAATGTCAGGCGGAGCCTCCTCTCTCTGGGATTCACCGTGTCTCCTTCTGCTCAACAAGCAATACAGAGGTACCACAGCCCGCCTGGGCGTGTGATGTACCTGCTCCAGCCCTCCTGTGCAAGGTGAGTGTCATTTTGCTTCCTCGTCTTCAGCATGCAATCTAATTTTTTCCTCTTTGCTGTGCCTGACTCGGGTCTCTTCCATTTCAGAACAAGGGATTGACCTTGGCAGTCGGCCTACTCGGTGGTGGGATTGGTCCTCTCAAG
This sequence comes from Perognathus longimembris pacificus, assembly GCF_023159225.1. Taxonomy (NCBI): domain Eukaryota; kingdom Metazoa; phylum Chordata; class Mammalia; order Rodentia; family Heteromyidae; genus Perognathus; species Perognathus longimembris. The sequence continues at coordinate 34,846 of NW_025959561.1, forward strand.
CTCCTGGGCAGGGTTTCTTTCTCTGCGGCTTGGCCCAGGATGAAGTCCTCGAGCAACAGAGCTAAGTAGCACAGCGTGGGTCTCCTGACGTCTTTTGCAAGCTAGGAGGGATATCCCTGAGGTCCCCTAAGTCTGACATGCATCCAAACACTCATCCCCTTCCCCAAAAGGTAGGTGGGTTTGTTTTCTTGGAATAATGTCTCCGATTCGTTGGATGCGCTGAGATGTAGGTGTTCACTTTGGGTTCTTGATGCTCGAGGTACCCACTCCCATTTCTCCCACAGTTTCTTGCTCAGATGGAATGCTTTTCCATCGCTCCACAGCTTGGACTCCAATCTGCTGAGGCTGTGTTGGGGAGGGAATAGGATGCTCTCAGCATGGACTGAGACTCAGGCCTGGATTGTAGGAAAGGGAAGCATGTGCTGGAGCACTGTGTAGCATGGAATCTGTGTCTTCCACTAGTGCTTGTCTTGCAATGCATTTTCTGAAGCAGTTCACGGCGAGAAATGTGTGGATTGCAGCTCTCCCAGCTACCGTGGCGTTACCTAGCTGGGATCCCTGTTGTCAGGAGGTCGCCCAGGCCTGTGTTTCAGGCAGCTCCGGGTGGCCAGGCGAACGTGTGCCCTTCCGGCGTAGTTCAGCACGGAGTATGGCCGGTAGCGTGCTCCTTGTGCTGGAGTAGGTCTACTGCAGCTCTGCTGAGCTTGGATGTTGTGGAGCAGCTCCAGGACGGTACAGAACGGATGTTTCGATGGATACTGTGTCACGAGGGTCTCCCTCTCTGGTCATGTATGTTATACCTCCTCTGCTCGGAATGCAATGCATGCCCCTTTGTTCAAACAGTGTGCAAGGTGTATTTTCCCGGCACAGGAAGCATGTAATGCACCCGGTGCAGTCCAGTTGAGAATATGGAGTTAAGGATGTCAGGCCCCCAGTGGTTCCTGCCTGTAATGCCAGCTGCTCAGGAGGGTGGGGCCTGTTGATCCGGGTTTGGACAGCCGGTGCCAGAAAGCTGAAGGAGTTTCATCTGCAGTTGCCCACGGAGAAGCTGGAAGTGGAGCTGGCTCAAGTGGTAGAGTGCTAGCCTTGAGGGAAACACCTCAGGGACAGCGCCCAGGCCCTGAGTCGAAGTGGCAGGACTGGCACCGAGACCGAAACCAAAGGCAAACCCAAAGCAAAGCCCGGCTGGAGTGAGACTCAAGCATCTCTTCAAGGTGTGCCTCTTCCATACTGGCGGCTCTCCTCTTAAGGGAGGATGTCTTCATCAGCTGTCGTCGGCAATCGATATGGCAAAACCTTCTGGTCCTCAGACAGACAGGGTTGGGACTCTCGCGTTTCCTCGTCGCATGAGATGCATGGCCTGCAAGTGTCGTCCATCTGGTTCAGCTGTCCAAAGAAGGTAGCTTTCGGGTGAAGGCTGGGACAGGCAGCCTGGAGGCAAGCGGCTCCTACCCAGGTCAGCACTGAATGTCAACTCGGGTTTCCTACCCACAGATTGATGACTCGTGTTCGAGGAGGCGTGGAATCCGAGTCTTGGGCTCCTCCTCTCCCACTCTCCCAACCCAGGAAGCCATGGATGGGGTGATGCCCCTGTAGGCATTGAGTTGTTTGTGTTTGTCAGTTGTGACCCTTGCATGTTTGTACTGGGCAGGGGCCAGGGAGGGGGGAGGGAGGGTGGTGAAGGGTGGTAGGGGGTTGGGCCTTGGGGTGGCTTGGCCCAGGACTGTTACTCTCAGCCTCCGTGCATGTGTGCACTGTGTCAGGGCCAGCTTCTCTGCAGTGGGGAGATGTCTCGACCCGTTTGGGGACATGTGCAAGGGGCCTCTATCGTCTGACTGGAGAGTGCTTCCTCCCTGCTCCTGAGCCCGGAAGGTGTGTGCTGCCGGGCACCTCAGCGTGGAACGGAGCTCTGCCCTCATGCTCTAGTGCATGCTGCGTGTTTTCCTCCGCGGTCTGGAAAGAAGTGTTTTGTTTCGTTGTCCTCAGCGTGGAAAGTGTTTCTCCTCCAGTTGTCCTCAGCCTGAAACCTCTGTCTTGCAGTCGTCCCAAATGTCAACTCTACGCCGCACTGCCTATCATTCCCTCTCCTTCTGCTGACTTCAGCCGAGAGTGCACCTAGTGTATCTCCTTAGTCCTGAATGCCTCTGGCCCTGGTCTCCAGGGAAGAGCGTTCATCTCTTCTGACTGTCGTGAGCGTTGAAGCCACCCAGTGTAGCTCTGGTCAGGAAGGTAAATGTCAGGCGGAGCCTCCTCTCTCTGGGATTCACCGTGTCTCCTTCTGCTCAACAAGCAATACAGAGGTACCACAGCCCGCCTGGGCGTGTGATGTACCTGCTCCAGCCCTCCTGTGCAAGGTGAGTGTCATTTTGCTTCCTCGTCTTCAGCATGCAATCTAATTTTTTCCTCTTTGCTGTGCCTGACTCGGGTCTCTTCCATTTCAGAACAAGGGATTGACCTTGGCAGTCGGCCTACTCGGTGGTGGGATTGGTCCTCTCAAGCTCCTGGGCAGGGTTTCTTTCTCTGCGGCTTGGCCCAGGATGAAGTCCTCGAGCAACAGAGCTAAGTAGCACAGCGTGGGTCTCCTGACGTCTTTTGCAAGCTAGGAGGGATATCCCTGAGGTCCCCTAAGTCTGACATGCATCCAAACACTCATCCCCTTCCCCAAAAGGTAGGTGGGTTTGTTTTCTTGGAATAATGTCTCCGATTCGTTGGATGCGCTGAGATGTAGGTGTTCACTTTGGGTTCTTGATGCTCGAGGTACCCACTCCCATTTCTCCCACAGTTTCTTGCTCAGATGGAATGCTTTTCCATCGCTCCACAGCTTGGACTCCAATCTGCTGAGGCTGTGTTGGGGAGGGAATAGGATGCTCTCAGCATGGACTGAGACTCAGGCCTGGATTGTAGGAAAGGGAAGCATGTGCTGGAGCACTGTGTAGCATGGAATCTGTGTCTTCCACTAGTGCTTGTCTTGCAATGCATTTTCTGAAGCAGTTCACGGCGAGAAATGTGTGGATTGCAGCTCTCCCAGCTACCGTGGCGTTACCTAGCTGGGATCCCTGTTGTCAGGAGGTCGCCCAGGCCTGTGTTTCAGGCAGCTCCGGGTGGCCAGGCGAACGTGTGCCCTTCCGGCGTAGTTCAGCACGGAGTATGGCCGGTAGCGTGCTCCTTGTGCTGGAGTAGGTCTACTGCAGCTCTGCTGAGCTTGGATGTTGTGGAGCAGCTCCAGGACGGTACAGAACGGATGTTTCGATGGATACTGTGTCACGAGGGTCTCCCTCTCTGGTCATGTATGTTATACCTCCTCTGCTCGGAATGCAATGCATGCCCCTTTGTTCAAACAGTGTGCAAGGTGTATTTTCCCGGCACAGGAAGCATGTAATGCACCCGGTGCAGTCCAGTTGAGAATATGGAGTTAAGGATGTCAGGCCCCCAGTGGTTCCTGCCTG
>NW_025959562.1:0-38215 GCF_023159225.1 Perognathus longimembris pacificus
CATTCAGTTACAGCAGAAACTCAAAAGGTAATCTAGCTCTTTACCTTTATCCCAGTCTTCCTCAGAGGAGAGGCTGTGCCCTGTGTTTCCAGATTTTTTCTCTTGTGCTTGGGGCCAATTCATAGTAACTGCAAGAAATAAAATAAGAAAAATGGTATCAGAGTATTTTCCAGATTGAATCTGAGTCAGATCTGATTTATGTTTCATGTATCAAGCTTACCTACATCATCCTCATGCAACTTTGGTCCGCACATGTTGCTATATGTTCACTGAGCTGATCTCGCAGCACCAAGTGTCGGGCATTGAAGGGACAAGTAGCCAATTTGGCAGCAATGTCGGGATGATTCTATTGAACCAGGATGTAAAAAAAAGAACATAGTAAAATTATTGGGAGAAGGAAAGTGTTGCGCATATTCTCTTAGTTGGGGTTTAACCTTCGGTTGTTTGCTATACTAGCACCAGTCTAGCACAAGAGGACAGGTTAGTATAACTTCGACTCTTCCTCATCTGTTTCTTACAATTGTCAAGGTCTGGGAGGTGGATAAGTTTCTCACACTCTATTTCTCATGCTCTCTTTGCATAAAAATCCTTCAATTTAAACTCAAGTCATGACAAGATTGGATGTCGGACACAGCAGCAAAGTGCTGTATTCTTAAAACATACTTTGGCATATAAAACATTCAGAATCATGACTTCTTCACTCAAAAGGCTTTATTTCTTCGGTTCGGGCACATTTCCCTTAGTATAATTGTTTCCAAGTCCTTCAGTTTTCTTACGGATGGGACAATGCCATTTTTTCTAGTAGGGACATAAAATTCTATTGTGTATATGTACCACATTTCCTGATCCATTCGTCTACTGAGGGTCCAGCGTTGGTTCCAAATTGTAGCTATGAGAAATTGTGCTGCGATGAACATTGTTGTGCTAGAGGATTTATGTGTTCTTGTTTGTGGTCTTTTGGATAGATGCCCCAAAGTGGGGTTGCAGGGTCTTAGAGAAGGTCTATATTTAGCCTTTTGAGGAATCTCCACACCACTTTCCAGAGTTGCTGAACCAGTTTACATTTCTCTTATCAATGAAGTAGAGTTCCCTTTTAGCCACATCCCCTCCAACATTTGAAACATGGACTCTATGGTCTCCCTTCTAGGGAATAATTAGTACTGGTTTAGGCTAATCACAGCAGAGGATCACAACAGACCATAGCAATTATGATGATGCTAAATGAATTGAAATCCATGTTATGGAAACGACTGTTATATCACTGTTGTAATTACTTTCAACAAGCGATGTGAAACTGTAATTCTATTATTGATGATCGTCTTGTATCCCCTTCCTGTGTTTGTTCCTGCACTATCACTGTATCTTATCTGAGTACCTTCGAAACCATGTAATACTGGTATTACAACTAGGAAATAGAAAGGGAATACCAAAATCGAGAGACAGAGGGTAAAAAAGACAAATGATTACAAAAGTAATATTTGCAAAACTGTTTGTTGTAAATGAACTGAACAACTCATGGGGGGATGGAAAAGGAGTGGGGGAGACGGAAGAAGGGAGGAGGTTAAAACAGTACAAGAAATGTATTCAATGCCCAACGTATGAAACTGTAACCTCTCAGTCCCTACGTTTGACAATAAAAGTTTAATAAAAAGAAAACAAAAAGGCATTTATTAAGATATGCTAGATGAATTGGTACGATACACTGATGGGAAACATAGTGGAAACAGATTCAGTGTGTTTGTTAGTGCAAGTATGTGATCGTATGTGTATGTACAAACTTATTTGTATTTATGCACATGTACATATAAGAATATTTGAAAACATATAAACATGCATATGTGTATGCACATACACATGTGCATATATATGTGTCTTTCTGTGCACATGTGTATATATGATCAGTGAGTATCCTTAGAAAAGCATAACAAAGGGAAGATTGTTTTCTGCCCAGGGCAATGTTTTTTAACACAGAAAGATGAATTTGGATAGACAACTATATTAGCATTTGAAAGATTTCTTGTTCTTTGTGAAAATAACTGTTGTGGCATCATAACAAAAAAAAACACCAAAATATATGAAACTGGCAAAACACTTCTTCGTTATCATCAATTCAGGATTACTAGGCTTACTTAGAAGTAACATGGTTAAGGAACCATGACCTGCCATAAGACAGTGCATGTGTCTTAATTTTTAGCAACTTTATTAAATTGCTGATTTAGAGTAGGTAATTGTGAACAAGGAAACAAGTACTAAGTCGCTACACTCAGATTGAAATGATTGTCCTACAGAAAACATCTTGCAAAGTCCTACTTATCCTAGAACTCTGTAAACAATTTGCACTGCTATTTGTTATCTGCACTACACAAAGATCAGATTACAAGAGCAAATACAAATATGTGTATACTGCATCTACCCAGGTAGTCTATCATTTCATTCACACAAATTTCCCATATTTACTCAAGTAATCAAGGTTCAAATTTATGTTTGTAGTAAAGTATGACCAACTCACCATTTTGAAATGCAACCCTACCTTTCTGCATTTCACCAGATGGTACAGGAATCTGCAGGCCCTGATCTTGTGACTCTTATTATAGGGGCATTGCAGTAACCTTTCAGGATCCAGAGATTCACCTGGAAAGAAAAATATCTAAGCAAATTAGGTATATTTTTGAGAAGATATAATTCTTTCCCTTCTCTTCCAATTACAACATATGCATTAATTTCAAATTCACTTTTGTGACAACAAACATGCTAAGTATGCCTTTGGATATTATCATAGAAATAATAATCAAATTCATTTCAGTTCCCATGTGTGAATTCTTAGGCGTAATTTGGGAAAACATTTTTCCATTAATAGAAGGACTTTTTGCGGTTACTGTTTTGCAATATTCATGCTATGTCCTCTGTTGACAGGGAAGGTGCATTGAGGGCAAGACATTTACTTGCATTCTTATGTCTCAATAGTACGAATTAAAAATTCCACTGTATAATTATCAGAATGTCTCAATTCTGAACTCCATCCCGTTGAATCTCACCCACAGCGTTTTGCATACTGAGAATGCTAAACATAAGATGATGGGAACCATTTGAAGTGTTCTTTTCAAAGGACATTGGGAACATGCTTACCTTCTTGCATTCTGGTAGACAGGGAAATATCTGCACTTCCTGTGAGGAGAAAAATTCTCTCAGAAAACCAATGAAGAAATATTTCCAGACCAGAAGTCTCAAACATTATCATTTCTTTGGAGAAACAAAAGAATATCGAAGAACTTGGAAGATATTCAACTCATTAACTTTTGAGTTCTTTGATGCACATCCTGTAAATACTGATTTTCTTAATCCACAAATTACAGTCATTTTCAGAAGAAAAACAGGAGATAGTTTATGACTTATTTCAACACAGTTTTTCTAGGGGAACATGAAGGCATCTTTTCCTGTTCATTCAAAGAGGGATGGAGTGTCTATAAAGTATTACACTGAAATTAGGTTTAAAATGAGAAAGACAAAGAAACTTGAGTCTCCTTTCATTAAATTTAGGCTGCTTAGAAAACAAACTATTTGGGAGATTTTTATGAATTATCATTCTTAAGGCTGTAAAAGCATTCATTTGTAAATCAAACTCATCAAAAATTTTATTCGTTGCACACGACATGCTTTGAATTTAAAATTGCCATTGCCAGTTTTCGAAGACAAACTAATTATGTGGCATCACAAACATGAAGCACTAGTAGTGGTGAGTCCTGACTTTTCCCGGGAGTAAACCAGGTTGTATATATCTATCTATATCTATATCTATATCTATATCTATATCTATATCTATATCTATATGTGAGTATAGCTTAATGCATGGATGAAATCCTTAAATATTACATTGCCAAGATTCAGTATAAAAGAGGTGTCCTTTGTGAATATCGAGATTAAAGTTAGAGAATGTCTGGCTGGCTCCATTTTTACAATATTTCGACCATGGATTATGTTGCTGCTTACAACTTTAGAAAATTCTAAAACTGCTGAGCTCAAAGTTGCAAATTTGGACAGACAGATAGGACCACAAAAGTATTGGCACATTTATGAATAACCGTTAAGTTGAAGTAAAATGGAAATAACATAAACAATTTCTGCTTAAGGCTAAAAAGAAAACGGGAATACAACTTTTCTTATACATAAAGCATTCTGCTAAAGGTGAGGGGCATCATTTCCTCCAGGAGAAAAGAGCCCCTTGTAATGAGGTGTTCACTTTGCCCGGATTACTTTGATCTAGTGTCTCCTATATATGGGAGCACAACTAGAAGAACTGGATAATCAAACTCATTTTGGATTTAGGGTATCTTTTCATGTCCTCTAGCGCCAGTATATGTCAGTATTCTAATTACTGGCCAAAATCCAGAAGAGAAGGTCCTATCTTCTCGCTGTACTTTATAATCACATTCCAATTTATTCCTCCTATGCTGTGAATAAGTCAAAAAGGGATATGATTTGCTTCCATAGTTTGTTCAACTATCTTATATTAATTCACTGCAGAATATAGATAATTGATTTTCCCAGCATAATAATTGCTGCCAACAATCAATTCACTGCATGTTACTCATTCCAAAGGAAGGTTATACTTTCTAAGGTTACACATTAAGAGAAGACACCTGAGAGACTACATGAATCTAATTAGAGTGACATGGTAATAAGTGGCTCATAATACCTACTGGTATTTCTTAATATTGTCAAATATGAATGAAGGTTTTTTGACTTTTTGTTTTTTGCCCTTTCAGAAAAACAAGTATCACCAGTGTGTGTCTTACATTCTCGGGTAGAAATAAATAAATTTCTCACAAATAAATAATGTTCTCATGAAATCAAGGGTAAAACATTTTTAGTAGCTTTCTAGGAAGATCTTATTTCCAATAGTGTATCCAATTTATCTCAGAATCAGGAATTCCTTGACAAATTTCAAGTTTTTAATACACACTGATTTGAGAAAGATGGTTCCCTTTCATTGACTCATATGCCTGCCACATTGACATATGGGTTTCTAAGAAAGCACCCATACAAAGGAATTATGCAACAAACCAATGTAAATCTTCCCAATGGAAATGCTTCTTAACGGTTGAAAAGGGCCTAGAATTATCTCCAACATATTATTAACCAAAATCATACTCGACAGCAAAAAACAAAATTTTTTCAACCAAAGGACATAGAGAATTCCATTTGTATTGTGCATATGATTATAAATTGTGGAAATGTTTCAGGTGCTGTTAAAAAAATTTCAAGGGACAGGAAATTGCTCTGTATTAAAAAATAGGACATGGACAATGATGAATTACCTGTCTTGTTGATTAAAATGACATGCACTGAGACTGAATTAGCAAACCAAGATACACTATGAAAGGAAGTATTCTAGTGGTAAAACTCATGAGTTTTCATCCAGTTGTATATCGCCTGTGTAATTGCAAGCAAATAATCAAGCAACAAGTGTATTTGAAAGGAATAAGGAGAAATCTCAAAATTGTAACAGTAGGACTGAAGTCTACAAAGTATATTAATCTTTAGCTTTAATTTCTTTGTCATAGACGACCATTCAAGGGACTTCATTCATGACAAGTGTTCATCAAATTTGTGAAAATGTTTTCTGACTGGTAGATATCTGTACTAAATAGTTCAAAATTTTCCAACTTTTCCAGGTCTCAAACACGTAAATGCCCGTTTGAACTCATATAAAGTAAGACAATAATTTTTAGATATTCCTGTGTTCTTACTTGAACTATGGCTCAAGGGATCTATAGGTAATTACATCTAACAGAACATTAACTATAAAGTGAGGGAACATTGGGCAATACTGAGAGTCATCGCTTCAGATAGTAACTGTTTCAAATAGTAGTAAATTGCAGCAGTAAATTTGTTGTGGGCATGAAACAAGTGTACAACCCCATAGAAATATCATTGTTAGACCTAAATAAAAGTGAGAGTAATGGTAGTAAATTTGAAGACGGACACATTGGAAATTGCTACATTCTCAATTCCAGGGACATAACATTTTTGATTATGTGATATGTTGGACAATACTTGTGTTTTTGAAAAATATGTAGGGACTACCTCATGGGACTTCAGTTAAAGGAATTACAAAGAACCTTTGTAGCCAGAAATGTCAGAGTGTATATCAAAGAGTCAAAAGGTAGTCCACACGAGATGGGGACTGATGACTGAAGGAAGGACACGAGGGAAATGATTGTTAGATGTCTCTGAAGGAGAACTGTACTTACCAAATTAGTGAAGGAGCCTCTCCTCTCAACGAAGTAACCTGGTCCACCGTAGACCTTTCCGTAGTAACAGTTACTTTTAACTCCTGTCTCCTCGGTGTGGGGTCACTAGTATTGTGACGTGGCTAATATTGGTCACTTCCGGGTTATGATCTCACGTCATTCACAAGCACTTCCGCATTTGACAATGGAAGTGCTCAATGCCACCTTCAACCCGAAAGGGGAGTCCTATTTGTTCTTCCTGTCCATTGTTTATCTATGATTTTGTAGAAGTAAGCGAGGTTTCAGAAGTGGAATCCTGAGAGTCGTTTTCACACACTTTTCAACTAGGCAAGATCCCTAAACTCCTAAGTGTTTCTAATTCCTTCTTCCTATACATTTCTGTTCTGTCCATGATCCAGACTTTGGAAAAGCATCCACTTTTACGCAAAGTGTTCACATGAAGCTATCAAGGAAAATGTTGACAATTCTATGCTTAAGAATTAAACAACAGTGAATGATTTTCTAATAGAAAAATAGTGTTCTTCAGTAAATGTCTCTAGGGAGAATTGATATTAAATCATCCCCATAGTAAGCATTAGAAATGAAAAAATTTTGAGAATGGATTACCTACTATAGCGGTATATAAAGACCTCATGAGCCCTGTGTCTTTTCTATACTGAAAACAAAGTGACCACATTATTGGAACGAGAGAATTTTCAAAGCAAGAGGGTTTACATATTTTTAAAGGCATGTAGTACAAATAACATTAGAAAATATAGTTTCAAAACCAGGATTTGTAAAAAATAAAATCACGTTCTACCAATATTTTCCTTTTGCTTCATCTGTATAAATCATTGTTATTTGTATATTAACTTCAAATTGATGCCATGCATTCACTTAATGTAAAATGATAATGAAATTATGCGATAAAATTATCTCACAACAATTGCTCAGACATCTGGAAAGACTGAAGTCCTCTAACGCAACTTCATGTCATATATATCAAATGAAATCAACAAGATGTAAGTTGATGTCACATTTCCTGACTCATAATTTTTCGGTGAGATTTGTATAATATGGAGACTGTTTGTAGATTTATTCAGAACTGTTTTAGTTATATAATAAAGCATGAAAAATGAATTAAAATTTCTAGACCATGTACCACATGTGTGTAATCACATGCATCAGAGTTGCATTGTAAATGTTCTTCTTTTGGAATTACCTTGTTTTTCTTCCAAGAATATTTGAAAACTCAAGGTGGTTTCATTTCAGACCTACTTAAAACATTGTTAGATACAACAGCAACATTTGTGAATGTTGGGACTTAGTATTGCATACAAGAATTAAGGATTACTTGGTTGGTAGTTACTTTCTTGTGAATGTACTATGTATGAACCAAAAGAAACATAAAAGTGAAGGCTTCATACCAGAACATTAAGGACTTGAGTGTTTTTACAAATCCAGCTTACTAGGGACGAATTTTTTCTTTCCCTCTGAGGAACTGAGGTATTACAATAGTTCTATTCATGTACCAAAGAACATCTGAAAAAGCCACAAGGGACTGAGGAAATAGGATAGCTTTGGTTATAATTGATAGTTTTCAAAACCCCCAAACCATCCAGTTCATAGTAACCGATTTCTTGAAAGAGAAAAGAGGCAAAAAAGATTTTCTCAATCTCAAGAAGGAAAGCAAACTCTGCCAAAGAGATTAAAAACCAAAGATTTCCACAAACGTGTTTTCAGAAGGAAGGGCCCTGGATGTTTTTTTTTTTTTTTTTTTTTTTATCTCTTAAGGGTTATTGGGATACAATAGATGGAGCTCATGTTCATTTCATGGTATGGGGACTTTAGCCATTTGTACATCTCTTAAATCATATCAGAGTTCTGGAATCAAAGTGGAATACCACATCTGATTTCCTGTTATTATGATGTCTTGCACTGGGGATATTTGTACTTACGTACAGGCGAGTTTCTTTCCTGTGCATTGTATTCTCCCTGATCTCTCCTCTCCTGCAACATGATCCTTGTGATGATTTCAATCATTCATCTGCCATTATTTTGTCTTCCATTCTTGAACCCTAATCAGGTACATATGCAGTGAAGCATTATTAACTTCACGAAATATCAAATTGAACATTACACTTTAACAGTGAAACATTGTAGTGAGGCAAGGGTCCTCAACCAGGTATCTTTATGAAAATTGGCCACCAAAGGTGACAATTATTCCTTGGAAATATAGGGAAATCAAAATAATTCCAAGTAACACAGTCAAAATGAGAGGCACAGGTATAAAGATTATAATATATATTTACATCTACATATATACATACCACATAGACCAACTGATTTTCGGTAGGCAGATAGGAATGTAATATATATCTAAGTATGTGTGTGTGTATATATATATATATGTATGTATACATCTCTCTATATAGATAGATATAGATACCTATATCTATATCTATATATCTTTCTATATATGTAATTGTAACTAAATCAAGTATGTATGTGTGGATGCCTGTGGGCAAGATAAAATCCTTATTGCATTCGTGAGAGGCATGGTAGTTTGAAGTGTGGATAAACATAATTGTCCTCATCACCTACTAATATCTCATTACTGGGTCTGCGGTAGAACTACCCTTATCACATCAAGCAGTTACTGTTTTGTTTCTAAGTGCTCTGTTTTTAACTCCTCAAGAAGAAGTATAGTTTCGCTGCAGATACCCTAATTATGAGAAAAATTGAATATAATGTCTACACAATATATCTTTTGGTTCTTGAATACACTACTTAAAATAGTAAATGGAAAACATATTGTTTAAGGAACACCACATTTTTGGCCACCCAAAGAAGGATTTTGTTCTCTTAGTGAATTCAAATTTTTAAAGTATATAGAAATAGGTCCCCATATTCTTTGATATTTATACTGTCTTAATCAAACAAAAAATCCTGGAAAATTGTTTCTCTATAGAAGTGTGAGAACAAACAAGAGAGAAATGAAAATTGGATTTCTATACTTTTGGCTTTGTAAGTGGAAACTCCCTAAGGATAAGAACAGAGAAGAGTTGATTTACTGCAAAACTGAGACATTCCAAAATACAATAACAATATTTTATCTAAATAACCATTTACGTAATGGCGTAATCAATCAGGATTCATTGTGTCATAATTCCTTGATACTAGGAGAAAATAAGAGAGAGTCACTGAGGGAGAGACACCGGTATTGGGTGAACGACTTGGCTAAATGACTGCACTCTAATTTTGCCTTTAACCTGGCTGAACTGTTTGCTGTATGCTTGTGGGTGATTTCTTATATCTGAAACATGGCTGTGGAATATTTTCTAAAGCATTTGAATTGCATTATATTTCAAAAGAGAACTGTCTGTATTTCCATATCGCATAAAGTTTTAACAGTTCATATTCTAAGAAATTTCAGCCTATGTTCTTTGCCTTTATAACTCCTTGTTCAAAGAGTGAAATATTTTGTCTAAAGCTTTATAATGTTTGAGGTACTTCCGTTGATTTCCGAAGTAATATCATGATTCTAGGTGATAAATCCCAATGAATTTACTAAACATACACTTGATTTGAAATTCTTCTCATTTACAAACATATATCCTTAATTTTGGCTTATCTATTCTACAGAAGGTGTAAAACTATGACGTTAGTATAGAATAAAGTTTTGCAAAAATGCCAAATGGACAAATTAGAACTGAAGGCTAAACTATTCCCTTTTATGCCTCCATTTCCTCCTTTGTTCTCAGCCCAAGTTATACCAGGGCCTGTGCCATTGGTTCAAATTATTATGTCACAAAAATTAGAGAAGAGTTCAAGTTTTTTTGAGTCTGGCTCTCTTCACTTATATTTATTCCAAGTCCTTCCAGTTACTTATGAATGGGGCAATGCCATTCTTTCTAATCGAGGTATACAATTCCATTAGGTATGTATACCACATTTTACGGATCCATTCGTCTACTAAGGAGCATCCGGGATTGTTCCATATTGTGCTGCGATAAGAAGAAAAGTTTTTTTTTTAATTCTTTGTTTATTGTATCAAATACATTATTCTCAATGGAATAAATATATGATTCTTGATTGAATTATGGCTGGATATTTGTACTGAGCAATGCTAGAACTTTTAAAACTCTACTGGTGACTTTAGGTTTCTGGTGATTTGTTGGAAAATTCATGGATGCAAAAACGTCTTCCTTGTCTTGAACGACTTGTAAGTTTATAAATTTTTCCTGGAATTTTGAATGTGGAGTACCTGCATCCACTTCTTTTGCATGGCTGTTAAACACAATGAAGATATTTTGGAGCTCTAGTAACAACAGACATATAGAGAACCGCCTAATTCAGTGGCAATTTTATATTTTTGAATATTACAAGGTAGGTTATATTGGTGAAAGATATATTAACTACGCAGTGAAAAGGGAGATGATATTAAAATAGTAACATGCTGAAACACTTGGAATATTCTAATTAATATGAATTACTCTGACTTCAACCATGCCAATGAAGTCACTAATTTCGATTTCCTTGTGCAAAATTCAATTTGATGAACAGAGTTTGGTACCTACACATCTAGGAAAACATAAACCCAAAGATCCGAAGCTAATATTTGAGAATGGAAAATCTTATGTAGATAGATTGTGAGCTACGTGGCTACCTGATGCAGTGTATTATTTATTTCTAAAGAAATGAGATAAAATATTACATGAAATAGTAGCAGTTTAATCATTTTTCCCTTCAAAGAAGTTGGTCCTACTATAGAGTGCTTGATAGAGTCCATGTACAATTTCCCTTTTTTCCCTTATGTTGTCATTTGTGTGCCCTTCAGAATGACTAACATAAAATGTACATCTCATCCAAATTTCTGAACTCAGGGTGTGGGGATAGATAAAATATGGATGATTCAATCAATGTTTTCCTGTCAACAAATAATTGAGTATTTCAAAAATATGCCTCAAGATTTACTCCATCTGGAAGCAGAAATTGCGGGGACAGTGACACCCTTTCAGTGTTGTGCAGAATCAATATTTTGATCATAACACACACAGATACCTAACCAAACCCAATTTCAGGAAATAGTGGGTAAAGAATATCTTGAGTTCTATTGAGCACAATTTATAACCCTTCAGAATCCAGTACTGAAGTATCAAACTACATGGAATTTCATGCAGTATATACGTTGCACATTTATCTGATTCTGTACTCATAATTATAACAACTTGTGGTCCTATTTGTTTTTGATGGAAAGGGAATGGATACTGCTTTTTGAATATATACAAGCTTTTGCGTTGACGTATAAACAGATTTTGATTATATTACAATAATATTGAAGATAGCAGTCTACATATGGAAGTCCTATTGGAGTTTTCTAACAACTTTATATAATGCAGTCTTACTGAAGACAAAATTTTGTTTAGCATGCATCATTTTTGGTGGAAACATATACATCCCTATGAAATGGCTGTAAGATATAAAATCTCATAATGTTTTAGTTTACACTACAGCAATAATATGAACATTGAAAGAAAATATTTACTCTTAATAGATAAACTTGGGAAAACACCAGTATGAATATGAACATATAACACAGCGTGTATAGGGCTGGGATTATGGCCTAGTGGCAAGAGTGCTTGCCTTGAATACATGAAGCCCTGGGTTGGATTCCCCAGTACCACATATATAAAAAATTTCTGAAAATGGCGCTGGTGGTCAAGTGCAGAGTGGTAGCTAGCCTTGAGCAAAAAAATAAGCCAGGTACAGTGCTCAGGCCCTGCGTCCAATCCCCAAGATTGGCTAATAAATAAATAAATATATATATAAATGCATACATAAAATAAAATGAATAAATAAATAAAAATAATAAAAAAGCAGGCATAGATATATATATAGAGAGAGAGTGAGAGAGAACTACAGCTCTTGGCACTGACAGTAAAATACTAAAGAAAACCTGAATTGAGTTAATGTGAGCAACAGAAATATAATTGCTTATTTTTGCCTCACAATATGTGAAGGAAACTTATCAAGTGACCGGCAATGAAAACCGAATTCACTCAAATAAAAGAGTTCATGAATAAGAGTTATTGGAAAGAAAAGCCTTCTTATTTTATTCATCCATTATTCTTGTGTACTTAAATGAAGAACTTCAATAAATCAGCATTTATATCTATGCAGGAAAATATTTCACAATCATTTCACATTTCTGAAAGTTTAACTATTTTCGCAAAACTTTGTACCTAAATTATTATGGCAGCTTTTCCTCAGTGGTGACCATTCATGAAACATTATTTTTACAAAAGCATCAGGGAAAGTATGGTCAGTGTTGATTATGTGGTTCATAGTAAATCACAGAACTTGTACTACGCTCTCCATTTTCTAGTGTGTTTCATGTACATTTCTCCCTTATTAGCTGTGTATGTCTTGTTCATGTCTTTGAACTTGATTTCAAATATGTGTCTTATAAATTGATTTTGCTATTCTAAAAGAGAAAACAGAAGAAGTTGTTTACCACCAGCCCTGTTTGAACAAGGACATTTGTGTCTCGATTATCAGTAGGTTTGAAAAAAAAAGATTTAATCAAATCATATGCCATACATTATTATCTGAAATTTATATGAATATTCACATGATTCTGTATCACTAATGTTGAAATGTTCCAATTGTTTCAAAACTTCGATGATGTATACCAAATTTGGCAAATTATCTCTATCTAATGGATCAGAATTAGAAAGAGAGCCTCAAAATTCTCCAGAATCAACTGCTAATATTTACTTCCAGTTATGGTGCTTTTGCTAGGGTAATAGGAGTTTAAGTTACTCGCAAAGCACAATTGCATTGTGCCAATAATGAAGACAAAGGATAGATGAAGAGATTTTTAAAAAGGAATCAATGACATGTTGAGGGAGTATTGAGGTGAGAGAAAAATGTGCATAAATTTCTTCTCACAGCTGTTATTTCCTTGCTCATTTTTCTGCCTCTTTCCTTCACATTGTCCTCTTCCACAACCAACTTCCTTTTTCATTATTTTTTCGAAAACAAAAAAATAATATCCTTAATGTCTATTGTCAATCTTGTCTCCACTGCTTTACTAATTGTAAAGCAATTCCTGGCAGATTGGGTATTATATAGATATGCATCTGAATTTATGTACATAAACATTAGTGTTTTTGTGTCACTTTTGGATACCTTTCTCTCAAGCATGTCCCTTGTCTCCCCGTTAATTGGTACCTGAGTCGTGCTTTCTTTATCATGTCTGTGTTACTTATTTCTAACATACACATTTCAGCCAGCCAATGCTCCATTCTGTGTTCCAGGCTTGTGTCCCAATGAATACCTTTTTACAAATGTTTTCTAATCATTGTGTAGGATTCCCTTCTATAGAGATACCATTTGCGTGGATCCAATCTTCTTTAGTGGGACATTGGATTTGTTTCCATTTCTTGGCTCTTCTGAAGTGTGCAACATAAACGTGGATGTGCAGGTTTTCTCGTCATATCCTGGATCCTGTTGTTCAGAATGGGACATGTGCTATGCCTTGGGTGTTCTTTTCAAGATACTCCATACTCTTTTCAAGAGTGGTTGCAGTAGTTTACATTCCCACAACAGTTCAGTACATTTTCTCTTTCAGGGAATCACCTCCAGCACTTGATGTTGCTTGAGTTCAGAATATATCTCATTCTGACTTGGGGAAGAAGTTATTTCAGTGTTGTTTTATTTACCTATAATTTACTTCCAATGATGGTTTTATGATTTTGTGATTATTTACCATTTTTACTTCTTCTGTGAAGTCTGTTTTCAGATCAATGGCGAACTTCATGATTGATTTGTTGGATTTAGGAGGGATTAGTTTCTTGGGTCACCTGTATGTGAGACACATTAACCTGTTATAATATTTGTCTATTACATTGCTGTTTGGCTGTCTGTCTGGTTTTGTAACCTTGTCCTTAGCTGTGCAGAACATTTTTATTTTAATCTCCCAATTTCCAATCTTTCAGCAATGTGTTGTGTGCCTCAGACTCTGTTCAGGAAGTTCCTTCCTAGGCCTAGAAGACCTGATGTCTCTGCTACTCTGTTCTATTATTGTTACTAGGATTCACATTTGATGTTGAGATGTTAATCCCTTGTGAGTTGACATCGGTGCTGGTATTATGCTAGGAGAAGCTTTGATTTTTTTTTTCCTGTGGTGATCCTTTTTTCCCATCTCCAATAATTGACGATGCTACATTTTTCCATTGTATGTCTCTCATTCCTTTGCCAAATATCAGCTGACTGCAAGTCTCTGGTTTCTTTGAAGGTGTTCTGCCATATTCTATTCATCATGCATCTCTTTTTTGGCAATAGAAGGTTGTATTTTTTAAATAATGCTTTCGTTATAGAGCTTGAAATGAGGCATTTTGATACCTCTGGTGCTGCTCCTTTTTTTTTTTTTCAAATTTTTTATTATCAAACTGTTATAAAGAGAAGTTACAGTTTCATAGGTTAGGCATTGTATACATTTCTTGTACTGTTTGTTACCCTGTCCCTCATACCCTTCTCCCTCCTCCCCCTTTCCCTTGCCCCCCGCTGAGGTGTTCAGTTCACTTTCACCAAACAGTTTTTCAAGTATTGCTTTTGTAGTTGTTTGTCATTTTTTTACCCTGTGTCTCTCGATTTTGTTATTCCCTTTCTATTTACTACTTCTAATAACAGTATACACAGTTTCCAAAATACTCAGATAAGATTACAGACATAGTGTAGGTACAAACACTGGAAGGTAATACAAGAACATCATCGATAATAGAAGCTACAGATACAGATGGGACGTTGAAAGTAGACACAACTGTGTTATAACAATCATTCCCATAACATGCAGTTCATTTCTCTTAGCATCAACTTATGACTTCATAAGGGTAAAGCTATTGGTCTCTTGTGATGCTCTGCTATGACTTGCCTAAACCTGTACTAATTATTCCCAATAAGGAAGACCATAGAGTCCATGTTTCTTTGGGTCTGGCTAACTTCACATAGTATAATTTTTTCCTAGTCCTTCCATTTCCTTACAAATGGGGCAATGCCATTCTTTCTGATAGAGGCATAAAATTCCATTGTGAATATGTACCACATTTTCCTGATCCATTCGTCTACTAAGGGGCATCAGGGTTTGATCCAGATTCTAGTTAAGACAAATTGTGCTGCGATGTACATTGTTGTGCTGGTGGAATTACTGTGATTTTGTTTGTGGTCTCTTTGCCTTCAATTACTTTTGCTATTCTAGATCTTCCTATTTCATATGAATTTTTGGATTGCTTTTCCTATTTCATTAAAGAATATAGTTAGATTTTCATGCGGTTTGAGGTGAATTTCTATAACAACTTTAGCAATATGGAAAGTTTACAATATTCGTTCTCCTTATCAATATACACATCCTTTGGAATACCCCAAGGTTACTTTAAGATTGAGGCACATATTTGTTTGTTGATCTCCTTCACTAAGTTACCAGTACTGGAGGAATTGACTCCTTTGCTGCCCCAGCTAGTGAGTCATTTGCATTTGAATATAACCTATTATATATGCCATAGACCTATATTTCAACCAGTGGTCAATGGGCAATATTGCTAAACTCTTAGATAAATTGATGGAAATGCCTCGAGAAGATTGGGTTTTTACAGCCCAAGAGGTAGTCTCAACATATTGATGTCTGAAAATATGAGAAGAAGCCATTCCCATTATATATTTTGAACCCAAAAAATGTCAGAAGACCAAAAACTCCTTTCTCCCCTATGGTTTGTAGTAGCTTAGGCACTGACAAAAATTAAAGAGACCAGAGTGAGCTGTCGGGATGGAGATAACATTAGCAGGCACTGAAGCCATGATTATTATTTCTCAATTAGAGTCCTGATCTATCACTCCTGGAATAATACGTAAGCCCCTCAGTGCAGAGCAGCTGCAACCTAACAATAAGCCAACAGTTTCCCTTGGAAGGGGGCCAAGGAATCCTGTAGAGAGGGCCTGAAATCCCATTGCCGAAGTCAGTACTGTGCAGGTAGAGGAAAGGAGATCCAGTCCTGCACTTCCTGTTGTTGCTCAGAGGAGACTTGAAACTAATTGTTGCTGCAGGTTGTTTTGGGATAGGCTTGAGTTTGGAGGAAGGAAGGAGCTCCCCAATATTGTTCTGTTGGGCCAGGGGCTGGATCCTCTGCCAGTTTACTGAAATCTGGCTGCCAGAGTCATTCAAAGTAGATCTGCAATTTGTAACCCAATGCTTCCCGTTTTTCCAACAGGGAGAAATTTCAGTCATAGCTCTCCTTTTCTGATTAGGGCAGTGAGCCATTAAGTGGTCCATTTGTCTGCAGGAAAAACAGATGCCGGGAATCCAAGCAGTGCATAGATGTCCCCATCGCCTTCTCCCCATACAGAGCACGTGTAAGAACTCTGTCACAGTCTGCCCTTGGAGCCCTGCAGCCAGCGTGAGGCCCTGAACATAGGATGGCCCAATGTCTGCACAAAGCCGAATATAGTCATTTATTTCTCCTTTGTTCTTAGAAGGCCTGATGGCTGCTTGGCAATTTGGGCATAGCCAATGTTTCAAGAAAGACTTGAGTGTTCTGGGAATATGGCATAGTGGCAAGAGTGCTTGACTAATATACATGAATCCCTAGGTTATATTCCCCAGCACCACATATATAGATAATGGCCAGAAATGGCGCTGGGGCTTAAGTAGCAGAGTGCTAGCCTAGAGCAAAAAGAAGCCAGGGACAGTGCTCAGGCCCTGAGTTGAATACCCAGGATTGGCCAAATCAATAAATAAATAAACAAATAGAATGACTTGAGTAAAGGGCACTGTAGGGCCATATTGAACACAAGCATTCTTTAGATATCTTATTGGTTTAAATGGCAAAGCCTGATGAACTCTTTTGTTATCTTTATCCTGCCTGTCAGGGAATGAATGAAAACCAGAAATGTCCTCCCTTCTTGAGCAGCCTGAGCCAAGGAAGTGTGCCACGCTTACGGGTAGGAGGGCCAGGCGCCTTTAACAGCACAGGCTGAGATGGTACTAGCTGTGAGACCCTATCAGGCGTAGTTTGTGGTGGGAAAGGATCAAAGTCCGCCAGGATTCTGGGCAGGGCCCACAATTCTCTACCATTACAGGAGTTTACTGTTTTGGATGATGTTGTGAAACTAGGGCTGTAATAGATTCCAAAATTTTCTCCACATGGATCAATCTGTCTTTAGCAGGCTCATTACATAAGTTTTCCTCAGTGTCTGAGCCATCTTAGTCTTCCTTAATATCTACCACAGTGGGTTGAGATCTTTCTTACTTTTCACAACTCTTCCCAAACAGCTGCATAAGCTTGGGGGTTGGGTGATGCTCATCAAGTCCCTGTTCAGTTTCTCTGATCGACTGATTGAATCTAATCTGTTCATGTCTAAAATGACATTATTTCTAACGGATTTAGATTAGGACCATAACCTACTTCATGCCACACTACTTCCTCTTTTTTTCTTGTTTACTTTATTTTTTCCTTTATTGTCAGAGTGATGTACCAAAGGATTAGAGATTCATATGTAAGTCAGTAAGTACATTTCTAGTTCATCATGTTACCTCCACTGTCACGCCCCACTTCCAACTCCCTTGTCTCATTCCCATGATAAGTTGTAGAATTGGTTTACACGAATGTTTTTGTAAACTTTGCTTTTGGAGACATTTGTATTTTTCTCCTTTTTCCCTTGATTTCAACATAACCTGTCCGTTTACTAGTGTTTATACAAGAATCAAATTATTGATTCTTTTCTTCCACTAATTTGTGGGGCAACAGTGTATACAAGTTTGTATGACCGAGAGGAATTTAGCCAAGCTAATATTTATTGAATGGTTCCAGTAGTATAATTTATGATGTACGTGCCAACCACAACATTGCAAGGGGATCACCAGTACCCAAGATGTGAACAATTATGTTTGGAGACTATTTAAACCAATCAAGGAACCCTTCCCTTAAGACTTCCTTTTCCATTTTAGCTCCATATTTTTTAACCATGAACTATCTATTACAATCTCCAAATTGTTTTCATAAAATCAACAACTTTTCCCACTGCATATATAGGTCCCCTTGTAAAGGAAGGAGAGATTCAGGACTCCTCTGTACCTAGGGATGATTTTAAGTATGGTGACTTCATAGCTCTCAAGCGGTTGTTGAGAAAGAAATTTTTAGGAGCCCAAACTAAATGTCTACAACAGAACACAGTCATCGTCTTTGAAGTTTCCATTTAGTAGTGCCTTAATTCCAACATCATTGGATCAAACAAAACCAGTGCCTAGTCATACTGTTACATAGATTTAACTTTGCAATACTCAAGATGGAGTGAAGGAGAGGGTTCTTATGTCATCCCCATCAAACCAGTTCACTTCAGGAAAAAGTAACACCAGAAAACATAATGCGGTTTTGCTTTTAAACATAAAATAGGAGATATAGCTTCTCAGCCCATTTGTACATGTAAACCACATATGGTTCCATCCTTGATAATGGACTCTAAGAGTATCACTTGCTGCAATTGTACTATTGCAAAATGAAGCAAATGGGGAGGGCTGGAGGAAAAAGCAGATGATATGAAATGAGTCACAGTTGGCATTTCCTTATCCCAACAGTGATGTAAACCCTATTGGTTGTCCA
The DNA here is from genome assembly GCF_023159225.1 of Perognathus longimembris pacificus. Classification (NCBI taxonomy): domain Eukaryota; kingdom Metazoa; phylum Chordata; class Mammalia; order Rodentia; family Heteromyidae; genus Perognathus; species Perognathus longimembris. Next base: position 18,887 of record NW_025959562.1, read on the forward strand.
TTACCCACCATAGAAGACAAAGAAATAGAGTTCCATGTAAATTTTAATTGATGTGCCTGTCTTGTGGTTCCCTGCACTGGTCGAGAATATTTTACATACCCACTATTGGAAGAAAAAAATATGTGTGACTTTTTTGTAACTTGGTACACATTGAATTTTACACTATATAAAGTCACTTTGTGTTGTATTTCTTCTGTCCGTGACTTTTAGTAGTAACAGACATATTTCCTACCCTTTCATGTAAATGACCAACTTTACCGACCTTGAGACATTTCATATAAATCATTTCCCTTAAAAAAGAGAAGAGAATATTCTTACTAAAATCACTTTATTTTAGGCTGGCTTTGGGAATTTAGGGAACATCCCCCAGACTGTGATGGGGACCACATGACCCAGAGTTTTCCCACGGTCAACTTTTGCATAAGTCTTTTGACAATCCTCTAGTGGTGTGTGGTTTGTGTTTCATGCACTGACTTAAGCAGGTCAGTGAGTGCTGGGTTGGTGACATGGTGACTTGGACACAAGTTTACACCCCTGCTTGAAAAAAGTGGCAAGATGTCATCCCTTCTTTTGGGACCTCGTGGGTCAGGTTTTGTCTCGGTAGGCATTCTGTCATTACACTTGTCTCTTGGTTTTGCAGTTTCTTACTGTCTTTTAGAGGGACTTTGATTGTTTCTAACTCTTCCAAATATCAACAAGTTATCTGTGTTCCTTGAAGGCACTGCCAGAAGGCCTCATCAGGGTGTCATCTGGAGGATAGAAATATCCAGAGTGGAGCATCCCCATGAGATGTTTCAGGGCACAGTGTTCTTTCTGTCACTCTGGCAGTCAACTTGTCAATGCCAGTTTTGCATTCCGTAGAAGAATATTGTTGAGCCTTACTTAGAAATTCACTTAGAAATGTCATGACCCTGTGCAGTGGATGAATAATATTTTCTATAGTACAAACTGAGTTTCATTTTACCCTATTTGCAGTGATACTACAGATTTTTATGTCAAGCAAATGATACTGAAAATCTGATATCAATGTTCTAAGTAGTGTCCAATAAAAGCACATCTTTATAAATGTACAATGTATGTTTATGCATTTCCTTGCTTCCCATGAAATATCGTTTGTTTTTCATCATACCTCTCACTGCTTTCATGGTTCCTTACTTCTATCTCCCACACAGTCTCCCTTGCTCTCATCCTTCCTTCCTTTCTGCTGTCATTCTTTCCTGATTACTTTTCTTCCTCCTTATCTCCATTTGTCTCTCTCTCCTTCCCCAGGATTCCATTCGGATCCTTCTTTCTCCATTCTTCTACCTTTAATTCAATCCCAAACACTGTGGATATAAACCACAATCCATCTGTCCTTGCCTCCTTCCCTGCCTGCATTCCTTCCCTCCTTGATACTTTCCCTCCTGTCTTCCTTCCTGTCTTCTTGTCTTCCTGTGCGTCATCACTCCATCCCTTTTCTTTATATTATTCATTGCTTCAACCTCCTTTCTCTCCTTCAACAACTTTCCTTCTTACATGTTACCTTCTTTAGCTCCGGATTTAGAGTATATTACCTCTTATCTTTTTTAATCTTTTTTCCATCATCATTATGAACACTGTGGCCACTTCCTACTACTATTCTGTTGTACAGTACGCTGTTGCCATGTGGCAAAAAGGACATACTCATGTCTAATATGCTTTGGTCGTTGTGCACTTCCTGTTTAATATTGGTTACCCAAGACGACCAGGATGAGGACAACTTGATCATCATTGTGCAACACATGCATGTAAGTAGAAGCCAGTTATATGAATATTGGAGCTAGAAGTAAACAAGGCTCCTTGAGGGGAATGGATAGAAATGGGAAAATGGCCAATTGTTCACCCATGTTTGCCTAAGTTTCATATCCTTTGCAATACCTCTTGGTCAGTTTCAAATTGAAGCACATGTTTGTTTGTTGATCTCGTTCACTAAGGTAGGTGTGACTGGAGTAACTGGCTCATTTGTCCCTCGGGTAGTGAGTCATTTCCATTTGAATATAACCCATTATTTATGCTATAGTCCTTTATTTGAACTAGTGGTCTATTGGCAATGATGCTAACGTCTTAGATAATTGGATGGAAATGCCTTGAGAAGTTTGGGTTTTTACAGCCCAAAAGCTCAACATATTGATGTCTGAAAACATGAGATGAAGCGCATCCCACTGTTGAAATAAAGCAACATTTTAGTTTTATTTGCTATTGGCCAATACAAAACAATACAGAGTTGAATGACACTTCATTGCTTGAATAAAGCTGGGGAGGTTCTGTATTCATTATACCAGTACACATCGAAATTAGTTTTACTCCTAAATCTGGCATAGGCTTGGAATATTACTCTCTTATTGTTCGTTGTAAACTGGTGGTATTTGATGACGGAATTTTGAACATGCTGTGGCACATGTTTCGCGTGTGGTGGAATTGGAGCAAAGTTGATTGGATGCTCTCAGTAGCATGCTTGAATGTGGCGATTCATAGGCCATAGAATAAGAATATCCATTTGGATTGCAGAAGTTGGCATCATCTCTCCTTTCTCTCCTTCCACAACTTACCTTCTTACTTGGTACCTTCCTTAGCTCCGGATTTATGGTATATTACATCTTATTTTATTTTATCTTTTTTTCATCATCATTATAAACTCTGTGGCTACTTGCCACTACTATTCTGTTGTAGAGTACACGGCTGCCATGTCTGCCATCGTTCTTGTGTTCCTTCTGCCCATTTGGATTGGGAATGCCAGTCTACCAGCACCTGTGAGCACCGTTTAAGACCCAACGCAGCCCTTACCTAGCAATCTTGTATAAATATTACAAGTTCACAATTATATACAGATACCTTGTATACCTGTTTATAAAATTAGATTTGGTGTTCCTAAAGATTACAATTTCAATATAACAACCGATCCTGGGCCCTGTATTCAGAAGTTACTTATTTACTGTTACAACCCTATAAGCAATTCTTGTTCTTATATTAAGTTCTTTTAGGACTGGCATTCTCTATGAACCCATTTGTTTCACTCAGATTAAGCAGGGATAACCTCTATCTATTAACGATGAGTCAAAGGAACCTGTAGGTCCAGGCAGTATGTCAGGAGTGTAAGCTAGATGTAGTAAAGAGAATAGAGTAAAACATATTGGGGGGGGGGACGTGATTTTTGTTTAGTTTCAGTGACGTGGAAATGTGAAGAGTAGAATCAGTAGAAAGAACAAGGGTAAAATGATAGAAAATGGAGAGTTAGCAGAAAGAGTGGAGGTGTTATTCTTAGGAAAGTAATTTTTAAAGAAATAGAATGCAAAGAGAGAAATAAAGTAAAACTAATTGAAGACAGATGCAAAAACAGAGAAAAATTATTTTAAAAAGAAAAAAATAGGACAAAAACCAGAAAAGTGAACAACCAAACTACTACCAACAAAAAAACTTGATAAAACAAACAGGTAAAAATGGAAAACAAAAACATCAAGGATGTTTCAGAAGTGAAAAAATAAAAAAAAAAAACAACTTTTTTTTAAAGTTTAAAAAATATTTGAGAAGAAAAAATAATGGAGTCCTGCTTGTTTGGGTAGTCTTTCCCCAGTCTCTGTTTTCCTTGTGATGTTCTTCAGTGTATATTCCTGATTGGCTGGTTTGACTTGAATTCAGTTAAGAGGGGGTGGAACTGTTCTGACCCTTCTCCCCTGTTGGTGCAATCCTGGCTCTCTGTGATTCACCCAGCTTGCAGGTAGGCCTAGGGCTTCCTCTGTACATGGGGACATGAGCAGTTTGGGAAACCGTGCTTCTTTGGGTCTGACTCACTTTACTTAGTATAATTTTTTCCAATATCATTGGAAGATATATATTTTTATTTATTTATTTATTTATTTTTTGGCCATTCCTGGGCCTCGGACACAGGGCCTGAGCACCATCTCTGGCTTCTTCCCGCTCAAGGCTAGCACTCTGCCACCTGAGTCACAGCGCCCCTTCTGGCCATTTTCTATATATGTGGTGCTGGGGAATAGAACCGATAGCTTCATGTGTAGAAGGCAAGCGCTCTTGCCACTAGGTCATATTCCCAGCCCGGAAGATATATTTTTAAAATAAGAATTAGTGAAAAAATTCAAATTCTATGAATATTATACTTTCCCCTTACCTGTACAAATCCTTATTAATTGTATTTTGAATCAAATTGTTGCCATGCATTCACAGTGATGTAAAATGATAATGAAATTATGCAATGAAATTTTCTCCCAGAAAGTGCTCAGTCATCTGGATAGACTGAATCCCTCTAACCCAACTTTATGTCATATTTACATCAAATGAAATCAACAAAATTTAATTGATGTCACATTTCCTGTCACATATTTTTCAGGTGAGACTTGTCTAATATGGTGAATTTTGGCAGATTTATTCAGGACTATTTGAGCTACATAATAAAGCATGAAAATTTACAAATTAATTAAAATTTCCTAGACCACGTGGCACATATATGTAATCACATGCATCAGAGTTAGTTGGTAAATGACATTCTTCAGGAATTACCTCAATATTCTTCCAAGAAAATTTAAAACTCCCGGTGGTTTCATTTCAAATATACTAAAAAAAATTATTAGATACAGAACAGGACCTTTCTGAATGTTGGGATTTACCATCGTATATTGAAATAAGTATTAATTGGTTGTAGTTACTTTTTTCCAAATGTGTCCTGTATGAACCAAAAGAAACGGTATAAAAGTGAATGCTTCATAGCATAATGGTAAGGACATGAGGGGTTTTACAAGTCCAGATGACTAGAGGTGATTTTCTTCCTTAAATCTGAGGGACTGAGGTATTACAATAGTTCTATGCTTATTCCAAAAGAATATCTGAAAAAAGCCACATGGGACTGAGGAATTAGAGTATCTGTGGTTTTATTGGATAGTTTTGAAAATCTCTAATCGGAACAAAGTATATAGTCACCTACGTACTGAAAAAGAAAAGAGGCAAAGAGAATTCCCCCAATCTCAACAAGGAAAGCAAATTCTGCAAAGAGACTAAAATCCACAGTTTTCCATAAAGGTGTTTTCAAAAGGAAGGGACCAGGCTTGTTGTCTCTATTTGGCATTATTGGGATATGAATAATTTATGTCATCTTCAGTTCATGATCTGAGTACGTTAGCCATTTTGTACATCTCTTAAATCCTATCATACTTCTGGATTGAAATTGGAATACCACATCTGACTACCTGCTATTATGATATCTTGCACTGGAGACATTTGTACTTACATTCACGTGATCTTTTTCCCATTGATGGTAATCTCCCTGATATCTCCTCACCTGCCACTTGATCTTGTGATGACTTCCATTACACATCTGCCAGTATTATGTCTTCCATCTTGTAACCTAATCAGGTACATATGAGGAAAAGCATTTTTAACTTCACAAAATATCAATTTGATCTTTACACTTGTAACATTGAAACAGATTACAGTGAAGCATGAGTCCTCAACCAAAGTTCTTTATGAAATTTGTCCACCGAAGGAGACAATTATTTTATGGAGGTATATTTCTATATAAATTGAATTCACAATGCAATTAGTGTGTTTCTAAAAGAACAAAAATGAAATTTTCAGAATCGTTTAGAACTTCAATCTGTAAAAATACTGGCTGTTCTTTGGGAAAGTGGATAACCAAGTATATTGCCTATTGTAATATGCAAGGTATAGTTTATCTGCAAAGATTAACTGAATGCAATATGAAATTTATAATGATCACAGAAAACTAAAATTCCTCTTGCACACGTGTACTCTTATCTGCAATCACAAAAGACACATTTATTCCTAAGTCTCCACACACTCTGATTACTTAAACATATTCTCTGCAAATTTTCCAGGAAATGTGTCAAAGGGTGGACAGTGAAATATCATTACCATCTAAGTGAGGACATAATTGAATACAGAGATAAAAGGGAAAAAATTCTGAACAGCATGTTCTTCATTCGTATCGAGTCTCCTGAGACAGATCATTTCCTGGATATTGTATGTATTTATTCCTTACTCACCCGGTTATGTCTGCAGATGTCTGTAAGAGAGAAGGGAAAAGGGAAACTGAGTCCAAGCCACATGTACCACTACAGGACCCATGAGAGACTCGGAATGGAAGCTCCCAGGGCCCTGGGTTCCATAGTGTGTGAGATCTGCATCCCAGTGTGACCTCACCATCGCCAGTGAAGTGCACGGGTTCCGACATGATTCCCTTCCGCCAGAGAACATTCAGGAACAGATTCTCCATGTCATCCTCACTCAGCGTGGACGCTCGGCCTAGGAATCCAGGAGAGGCCATGGGAATGGATGCCTGTTAGACTTCATGGAATTTTAACAAGATGCCACTGGGAGCTGGGGGCAGGGGGGCCTCACCTACCCAGCACCAGGACGGCGGTGGTGTTGCTGCTCGAGCTTCTGTATTCAGAACCCAGGAGCAGCATGCTGTCGCCCACGTCGAGAACTTCTAGAACCTTCTCTGGTGGAACTTAGTTGGGAGGAAACACCCGCCACCAATTGCAGGGAAGATACAGATCCAGAATCCCTAGTGGCAGGGTCAGACCCTCGGCCTATAGGTCACTGAATCTGTCAGTCAAGTGCCCGGGACCCAGAGATTCCTGTGCCCACCCTCCCTCCACCCGACCTATGAGGGTCCTCGTACCTTTGAGATTCCTGAGGGAATAGACGGCCTGGGGCCACGCTGGGGGACTCACCCATGGTCTGGTAGAGGCCCTCGTGTTGCTTTTCCAGCACCTTGTAATATTGGCTACAGTACCCCATGTACCTGGCGGAGGAGAGAGCGCAGGAAGCCGATGGTGGTCAGCTCGCCCTGTGCCCCTCTGTGCTGCCTGTGTCCTAAACTATCAAGGTAGGGGTTGGGGTGGTGTCTAATGGGCACCATCTTGTCTTCGTGTTGGAAAATCCGGGAAAAGAAATTCACTTCTCCACCTCACTTCATAGCGTCAGACATACCTGACTTCCCAGACAAAGTTAAGTCCCGACCCCAGAGGATGGACCTGCCTCAGGTCCTAGAGGAAGGGAAGTCCCTCCCCTACGTGATGGACGTGCCTGAGATCCTATGGGAATGGAAGTCCCTCCCCCAGAGGATGGGCGTGCCTCAGTTACTATAGGAAGGGAAGTCTCACTCCAGGTGATGGACATGCCTGAATCCCTATAGGCAGGAAATCCCACCCCCAGACAATGCAATGCAAGGCCCAGGCCACCACTGAGCAAGGGAGGCCTCCATCGCTTTCCACCTGGGCAACACACGCCATTACCTGTACTCGAACTCCAGTGATATGGCATCGCAGTAGAGGCAGATACAATCAAAGAAGGGAGAATAGAGCCACATATGATTGTAGTCCTGGATCTCGTCCAGTTCATTGCTGGCCGTGAAGATGTGGTACCAGGGGCCAACGGTCTGCGGGGGGACACACGGGGAATGGGGGACACAGGGAATGGACGTGGACAGGTGGGGAAGATGGCGCCCCGCACCTCACCCACCGCCCGCCCAAGGTGAGCTCAACAGGACCAAATCCCCGAGTTCTCTAAGAGGACGGCCTTGATCCCAACTCTAAGGGCCTATTGGATGGCAGGACACATTCGGGCCTAGAAGGAAAATTCTGGAAACATGCAGAAACCCAGAGGAAAAAAAACCCAGGAGTGAGGAGATGACAGCAATGGGACCACAGCTCAAGTCCTCCTACAAATCCTCCATCCTCAGCAGAATGGCAACCAATCCGGAAATGCTCCTTCTTCAATGAAATGGGGACCCACCCGGAGTCCCGTCCATCCTGGTACCTTCCTGGGGTCCACCGGAGTGGATGTGGCCCAGACTGCCCAGCTGAGCACAAGCACCAGGCCCAGCCCGAGAACCTGCATTCTCCCCATGGCTTCTCTTTCCCCAGGAAGTTGAAGGCTGTGATTGCGACCCAAGTTTTATCTCCCAGGCTGTGGGCAGGGCCTGGCAGGGAAGAAGTCATGGCGTGCTGGCCAAGAGGAAGTTGGGCCTGCTGACATTGATTTGTGTATATCCTGTCACATCACAGGGGCAATGAAGAGTGATTTCCAGTTCAATGATCGCGTCCGCCGTCCAGTTCCAGGAATCTGATTTGAGGGTGGATGAACTGGTCATTGATTCCACGGCCAGGTGATGTGTGAAGATGGGAGTTCACTTTCCTACTTTATGGATGGAAGCATAGGTGGATGGCTGGGTGAATGGGTGGATGGATGTTAGGTAGATGATCAGTGGGTGGATGGGTAGGTAGATGGGTAGATGGGTGGGTGGGTGGGTGGGTGGATGGGTCGGTGAATGTATGGGTGAATGGATGAGTGGATAGTTAGATGAATGGATGGTTCATTCATAGGATGGATGGATGGATAGATGGATTGGTGGATGGACAGTTGGATGGATGGATGGAAGGATGAATGGATGGGTGGTTGGATAGATGGATTGGTGGGTGGACAGATGGATGGTTAGATGAATGGATGGGAGGATGGATGGATGGGTGGATGGACAGATGGATGAGTGGATGAGTGGATTTGAGGATGTGTGGATGGGTGGATAGATGGACAAATACATAGGAAGGTAGGTAATTAGGTAGTTAGGATGGTAGAAAGGAACATAGGTAGGTAGGGAGGGAGGTGGGTGAGCAGGTACAAAGATGGATGGATGTGTGGGTGGGTGGCTAGATGGATGGTTGAAAGAGTGGATGGATGGTTGAATGGATGAATGGCTGGGTGGATGGTTGGATGGATGAATGGATGTGTGGATGGTTCGATGGGTGGATGGATGGGTGGGTAGAGAGATGGACAGAAAGATGTACAGAGGGATGTATGGATGGATTTGTGGATGTATGGATGGTTGGATGGAGGGATGGATGTGTGGATGGATCAGTAGATGGAAAGATGATTGGATAAGTGATTGGGAGAATGGATGTATCTATGTATGTAAAGATGGATGGTCGGATGGATGGATGAGTAGATGTCTGGATAGCGGGATAGGTGGATAGACAGAGAGAGACAAACAGACACAAACAGAGATAGATAGGTAGATAGATAGATAGATAGATAGATAGATAGATAGATAGATAGATAGATGCATGGCTGGATAGTTGAAGGGATAGTCGAATAGAGTGATTGATGGACAGGTAAACAAACAGAGATATACATAGACAGATGGACAGACAGATGGTTAGAGAGATGAATGGATAGATGGGAGGATGGGTAGATGGTAGATAGATTGAAGGACAGATAGATAGATACATGGATAGATAGATAAATGGATGGACAGATATGTAGAGGGATGGATAGATTGGTGGATAGACAAAGAGAGTGTTAGGTGGTTAGATAGACAGACAGACAGCTAGCTAGACAAATAGATAGATGGATAGATGGCTGAATGGGAGGATAGCTAGGTTGGTGGTTGGAAGGATGGGCAGATTGATGAATAGAGAGATTGATGGATAGGTGAATTCATAGAAACACAGACACCCAGATAGAGAGATGGACAGACAGACAGATGGGGGACAGAAGTACAGCCAGACAGGCATGTACTTCGATGGGTGGATAAATAGATGGATAAATAGATGGATAAATAGATGGGTGGATGAGTGGATGCATGGATTGCTTGGTGGATGGATAGATACATGGAGACATTGATAAATAGACAGAGAGATAGAGGGATAGACAGTCAGAAAAACAGAGGGACAGAGAGACAGACAAATGGAAAGATGAGCAGAAGAAAGAGTTGGTGGAAGGGTGGATGGATGGGTGGGTGGATGTGTGGTTGAGTGGGTGATTGGATGGGTGGGAGGGAGTATGAATCGGTGGGTGGATGGATGGATGATGGTGGATGGGTTGGTGGGTTAATGGGTGGATGCGAGGGTTGGTGAGTGGATGGATGGATAGGTGGATGGGTGGGTGCTTGGATGGATGAGTAGGTGTTTGGGTGGGTGGGTGGATTGATTTGCAGGTTTGTGGGTGGATGGGTAACTGGATGGATGGATCACTAGAGTATTGCCTGGATGGATAGAAGATTTGGTGTGTGGGTGGGTGGATGTGTGGTTGGGTGGCTGGGTGGGTGGATGTGTGCTTGAATGTGTGGTTGGATGGGTCAGAAGGAAGATGGATTGGTGGGTGCGTGGGTGGATGGATTGCGTGGATAGACGGATGGATGTGTAGATGAATGGATTTGAGGATGGGTGATGGGTTGATGGATGGATAAATACATAAGAATGTAGGTAAGTAGGTACTTAGGATGGTAAAAAGGAATGTAGGGAGATAGGTAGGGAGGGTATACCGTTGAGTGGGTGGATTGGTGAGCAGGTAGGAGGTTGGATGGATGTGTGGGTGGGTGGCTGACTGGATGTTTGGAAGGCGGATGGATGGGTTGATGAATGGAAGGATGGGAGGATGGATGGATTGGTGGGTAGATAGATGGACAGATGGATGGACAGATGGATAGATGAGTGGAGGGAACTATGTGTGGATGGATCGGTAGTTGGAAGGATGGTTGGATAAATGGGTGGAAGGATGGATGTATCTATGTATGTAAAGATGGATGGACGGGTGGATGGATGGATGGGTAAATAGATAGCGGGATAGATTGATAGAGAGGGAGATAGACAAACAGACACAGAGACAGACAGACAGACAGACACATAGATAGATAAATAGATAGATAGATAGATAGATAGATAGATAGATAGATAGATAGATAGATAGATAGATACAGATGCATAGATGGGTGGATGGGTGCATGGATGGATAAATGGAGGGATAAATGAATGGCGTGATCGATGGATAGATAGACATACAAAGAGAGGTAGACAGACAGACAAATGGATAGATAGATAGATAGATAGATAGATAGATAGATAGATAGATAGAAAGAAGAATGGATAGATGGGATGATGGGTGGATAGTGGATAGATTGATGGATTGATTGTTGGGGAGTGAGAAAGAGCCGGGATGCTCAGGTCAATGGGAAATCAGGAAATCACAATCTCAGGGGGGAGGCAATTTCCTTTTCATGTTGATTCTTTTTCCTGTAGGATGAGCAGGTGGGGGTGAACTCCTCGGGTCCTTCACACCTGGGTGGAGTTAGAAATGAGCATATGAGGAAGCCGACGGGGAGGGTGTGGGTGCCCAATCGGGATGGGGTACCCAGCATCCGGCTCGAAACCTCTCCACTTGGACACCGACAGCCATTGAGTCACCCGAGACAGATCAGTCCCTGGATATTACGTCTATGCATGTATTAACCATGAAATCACTTGTGCAGAAGTCTATAAGAGAGAAGGGAAAAGGAAACTGAATCTCAGCCACATGTACCACTACAGGACCCGTGAGAGACTTGGAATGGGGAGCTCCCAGGGCCCTGGGTTCCATAATGTGAGAGCTCTGCCTCCCAGGGCAACCTTACCATTGCCAGTGAAGCGCATGGGTTCTGCCATGATTCCCTTCTGCTGCAGAACCTTCTGGAAGTTCTCCATGTCTGCCTCACTCAGCGTGGACTCTCGGCCTAGGAATCCAGGAGAAGCCAGGGGAATGGATGCCCGTTAGACTCTATTGAATTTCACTTCATGCCACCGAGAACCTCCCGGGTGGGTGGGCGGGAGGGAGACGTAACCTACCCAGTGCCAGGACAGAGTAGGTGTTGTGGCTGGAGCTTCGGTAGTGGTAGCCCAGGAGCAGCATGCTGTCGCCCACGTCAACAATTTGTAGAATGTTCGCTGGAGGAACTGAGGAGGGACGAAGCCCCCGCCACCATTTGCAGGGAAGATAAGGAAATCTTCCATGGGATTCCCAAATACCTAACCCCAGGGCCGGGCCCTTGGCCTGTAGGTCACTGAATCTGTCAGTCAACTGCCAGAGCTTCCTGTGCCCGCCCTCCCTCCACCTGACCTATGAGGGTCCTCATACCTTTGAGATTCCTGAGGGAATAGATGGCCCAGGGCCACACTGGGGGACTCACCCGTGGTCTGGTAGAGGCCCTCGTGTTGCTTTTCCAGCACCTTGTAACGTTGGTTACAGTACCCCATGTACCTGGCGGAGGAGAGAGTTCAGGGAGCCGATGGTGGTCATCTTGGCCTGTGGCCCTCTGTTCTGCCTGTGTTCTAAACTATCAAGGTAGCGGTTGGGGGGTGATTAATGGGCACCATCTTGTCATCATGTTGGAAAATCCGGGAAAAGAAATTCACTTCTCAAACTCACTTCATGGGGTCAGACATACCTGACTTCCCAGACAAAGTTAAGTCCCTCCTCCAGGTGATGGACGTGCCTGAGATCCTACAAGAATGGAAGTTCCGCCCCCAGGTGATGGATGTGCCTCAGTTCCTAGAAGAAGGGAAATCCCACCACTAGGTGATGGACGTGCCTGAGACCCTTCAGGAATGGAAGTCACGCCCACAGATGATGGGTGAATGTCAGTTACAACAAGAAGAGTATTCCCGCCCCAGGTGATGGGCAGGCCTGAGACCCTACAGGAAAGGAAGTCCTGCGCCCAGGTATTGAGCTTCCTGAATCCCTATGGGGAGGAAGTCCTGCCCCTAGCCAATGCAATGCGAGGCTCAGGCCACCAGTGAGCAATGGAGGCCTCTGTCCCTTTCCACCTGGGCACCGCACGCCATTACCTGAACTGGAAGTACAGCGATATGGCATTGCAGTTGAGGTTGAAACAACGAAAGTAGGGCGAGTAGAACCTCAGGTGCTCGTTGTCACTGAGCACCTCCAGGTCGTGGCTGGCGGTGAAGACGTGGTACCAGCGGCCGAGGGTCTGCGGGGGACACACGGGGAATGGGGGACACAGGGAATGGACATGGATGGGTGGGGAAGATGGTGCCCCGCACCTCACCTGCCTCCCCCTCAAGGTGCGCTCAATAGGGCTGCATCCCCTTGTTCCCTAAGGAAACTGCCATGATCCTAAGTCTAATGGCCTGTGGGATGGCAAGACACATTCGGACCTGGAAGGAAAGTTCTGGAAACATGCAGAAAATCAGAGAAAGGAAACCCCAGGAGTATGGAGATGACGGCAATGGAGACCCCCGCAGGAATCCTGCAAATCCTCTATCCTCAACAGAATGGCCACCCCCCCGGAAATTCTCCTTCTTCAATTCACTAGGGACCCACACGGAGTCCCATCCACCCTGGTACCTTCCTGGGGTCCACCGTGGCAGATGAGGCCCAGCCTGCCCAGCTGAGCACAAGCACCAGGCCCAGAGCGAGAACCTGCATTAGCCTCATGGCTTCTCTTTCCCCAGGAAGGTGAAGGGTGTGATGGCGTCCCCGTTTTATCTCCCAAGCTGTGGGCAGGACCTGGCAGGGAAGGAGTCATGGCGGGCTGGCCAAGAGGAAGTTGGGCCTGCTGACATTGATGTGTGTATATCCTGTCATATCACAGGGGCAATGAAGCATGATTTCCAGTTCATTGGTCGCATCCGCCATCCGGTTCCAGGAATCGGATTTTACGGTGGATGCACTGGGCATGGATTCCGAGGCAGGGTGATGTGTGAGGTTGGGAGTTCAATTTTCACCGTGATAGATTGATTGATGGGTGGTTGGATAGACAAATTGATGTATAGAGAGATAGAGGGATAGATGGATAAGTAGACACACAGACACCCAGATAGAGAGATGGAGAGACGGACGGATGGAGGTCAGAAGGATGGATGGAGAGGCGGGTGCTTGGGTGGATGGATGGATAGATGGGATGTTGGATGGATGGGCCCATGCATTGGGTAGATTGATAGATAAATGGACAGATAGATAGATAGATAGATAGATAGATAGATAGATAGATAGATAGATAGATAGAGACAGAAACAAAACAACAGATGGGGAGACAGGCTGGTGGAAGAATGGGTGGATGGGTGGATGGATGGGTGCATAGTTAGATGGATAGTTTAGATTGTTGGAACAATGGACTGATGGGCCAATGGAAAGGAGGATGGGTGTATGGGTGGGTGAATGGAAGGGTGGGTGGGTAGGTTGATGGGTGGGTGGATGTATGGTCGGATGGATGGGTGGGTGGATGATTGGATAGGTGGATGGATGGGTTAATGGCTGGGTGGACGAGTTGGTGGATGGCTGGGTGGATGGACGGATGGATAGCTGTGTGGGTGGGTGATTGGTGGATTAATTGGTGGGTGGATGGGGGGTGGGTGGATGGGTGGGTGGGTGGGTGGACTTATGGATGGAAGGATAGGTGTGTGGGTGGATGATTGGATGGGTGGATTTGTGAATGGGTGGATGGGTGGAATGATGGATGGGTGGAGGGGTGGATGCGTGGGTAGATAAATAAATGATAGGTCGGTAGATAGATATTGATATATTTACATATCCATTGCTATAACATAAAGCAGGAGAACATACTGGAATGCAAGCCACCTCTAAACACCCCCAGGAAGTGACAGTCATGTGCACAACCCGGGTATGCATCAAGATTCTCTCCTCGACCGACCCACAATTAAGGGGATTTTTTTTCAAAAAACTCAATGCCACGACTGAGGGAAATGAATGAGTGAATTCTCTAAGCAGAACTACGGAGGCTCTGGGCCTGTCACTTCAGCTGGAAAAACTGGAAGGTCTTGTTGCTGTGCCCTTTATGCTTTGCTACCCGATGGGGCAATCGAGTGGAAAAATAAATAAAGTGAAATCTATCCAGTGGAATAAGGAAATAAATCATAAGTAGAACTTGGCGCTGAGCACCTCACCCGGCCTGGATTCCCTTCGTCCCCTGGATTCTGACACCATTGGCCTCTGGCCAGGCCTTGCCAATCAGGAAAAGGAGGTTGGGTGCAGAGGCTGAAGAAGGGGGTTCTCCTCCTCCTCCTCCTCCTCCTCCTCCTCCTCCTCCTCCTCCTCCTCCTCTTCCTCCTCCTCCTCCTCCTCCTCTTCCTCCTCTTCTTCCTCCTCCTTCTCCTGTCTGTGGCCACCAGAGCGAATTACTATCTGCAAGTCAGGCTTGAGGTGAGTTTCACCCCACTGAGTTCCTGGGGTTCACCCCCATCCTGTGGGGGTGCCCGGTGGGAAGGAGGGCTTGAGGGCTGAGTCTATGTGAATGGGTGGTTGAATATCTGAGGGAATGAGAGGGGAAGTAAGGGAGGGAGGGAGGGAGGGAGCGATGGAGGGAGGGAGGGAGGGAGGGAGGAAAGGAAGGAAGGAATGAGGGAAGGAAGGAAGAAAGTAAGGAGGGATGGAAGCAAGGAGGGAAGGAGGGAAGAAAGGAGGGTGGGAGGGAAGAATGGAAGGAGGGAGCAAAGGAAGGATGGACAGAAGGGAGAAGGGAAAGAAGGGAAGGATGCAATAAAGGAAAGAGGGAATATAGGCGTGAGGGAAGAAAGGAAAGAAGAAGAGAAGGAAGCAAAGGAGGGAAGGAAAGTAGGAAGGAAGGAATGAGAAAAGGAAAGAAGCAGGGAAGAAAGTAAGGAGGAAAGTAAAGAGGGAGGGAATGAAGGAAGGAAGGAAGGAAGGAAGGAGGAAAGGAAGGAAGGAAGGTAGGTGGAGGGAAGGAAGGAAAGAAGAGAAGGAAGCCAAAGAGGGAAGAAAGTAGGAACAAAAGAAGGATGTATGGAAGGGAGGAATGAAGGAGTGAGGGAAGGAGGGAAGTAGGAAGGAAGGAGGGAGATATGGAATGAGTGAACGAATTAAGGAAGCAAGGTGGGAAGTAAGGAGGGAAAGAAGGAAAGAGGAAGGGAAAGGAGGAAGGAAGAGGAAGAAATGAGGGAATGGATAAGGAAGGAAGGAGGGAAGGAAGGAAGGAGGGAGGGACTGAGGGAAGGAAGGATTGAAGGGCGAGGAGCTCGGGCGCCATGTTGGCTGTGTCGTCAGCATTGAACGCCCCACGGAGGGCAACGCAGGCCTTTTCAGACCCCACTGAGGAGACACATGCCCTGCGTACCCCAGTGAGGTCATTGCAGGTCTTGTGTTTTTCACTGAGGCGAACTATTGTCGTATTGCACACCCCGCCGAGGCCACAACAGTCCTTGCACACGGTGAATACTCCCGTGAGAGCAACACAGATGTTTGCCCACCCCACTAAGGACAATAGAGCCTTTGTGTGCCCCACTGAAACCACTTCAGGCCTTGCACACGTCACGGAAATGGATATGCGACTTGCATAGTCCACCGAGCACAATTGGATTTCCCAGATTGGGTTAGGAGGGAAGGAAGGAAGAGAAGGAAGGATGGAAGGAAAGAAGGATGGAAGTTAAAAGTGAGGGAAAGAGGGAGGCAACAAGGAATGAATGTAAGGAAGGAGGGAAGGAGGGAAGGAAGGAGGGAAGAAGGAAGGAGGGAGTGATGAAAGGGAGGAAGGAAGGAGGGAGCAAAGGAAGGAAGAAGGAAGGAAGGAAGGAAGGAAGGAAGGAAGGAAGGAAGGAAGGAAGGGAAGGAGGGAGTGAAGGATGGAAGGAAGGAAGGAAGGAAGGAAGGAGGCAAGGAAGAGGAAAGGAAGAAGGGAAGGAAGGAAGTTAGGAGGGAAAGAGTTAAGGAAGTAGGTGTGGACGGAGGGAAGGAGTGAAGTGGGAAAGGGGGGAAGGAAACAGTGCACTTGAGTTCTAGGCCTGGCTTCTTGTCCTCAGGGCATAGAGGACTCGAACCCTCAGCTCCAGGCATCCAGGGACCCGGCCTCATGGTATAGAATGGAAACCCATGGACCTTCGTGCACCGCATCAAATTCGCTCAGGGGTTCGAATCCCTAAACCACACTTTTTACACCAACGTCACCTGGGTAGGCGAACACGTCTCCCACCCATCACCCCAGCTGTGCCCAATGCTGACGTGGAGAGAGAGAGAGAGGTGGAAGCATGAGCAAAAAGATGGCTCACGGATACCAATAGTGTCCTTGCGTTCTCCCCCGAGGTCAGTGCAGGCCTTTGCACACCCTACAGAGAACAATCCAGGCCTTACACACAACAGCGAACCCAACGTAGGCCATACACACTCCAATGACAGCAACACACACCTTTGCACACCCCACTGAGGCCAAAAAAGATCTTGTGAGCCCCACTGGATCAGATCAGGCATTTGCACACCCTACTGAGGTCAAAGACGTCCTTGCACACACCCTTCCGGGGCAAGTGGATGCCTTGCACAATCCACCAATGCTAATATAGGCATTGTACACCACACTGAATCTGACACAGGCCTTGCATTCTCTAGTGAGGCCAAAAGAAATCCCTTTGCACACCCCACCGAGGCCAGTACAGGTATTGCACTCCCCACTGCATGCAATACAGGCCATTGCATGCCCTACTGAGGCCAACATAGGAATTTGCACACCATCCAGGACTTGTGAGACCCACTGAGGCCATTTTGGTGGTTACATGCTCCACTGACACCCAATAGAGGCCTACACACTCCACTGAGGGAAACACAAGACTTTGCACACCCTACAGTCAGGTCCTTGTATATTCCACCAGAAAAACCATAGGTGTTGTCTGCTCCCCTGAGGGCAACACAGTCAGTTGCACACCCCGCTGAGGCCGATGTGGTCGCTGACGGTCCCTACGTGGCCAGTACAGGCCTTAAATTCTCCCGTGAGAACAAGACAAACATTTGCCCACCTCACTGAGGACAATAGAGCCTTTGCACGCCCCACTGACACCGTTTCAGGCCTTACACACTCCACTTAAATGGATATGTGACTTGCATAGCCCACCAAGCACAAACACATGCCTTTTGCACACCCCACTGATGTCAACCACTGGCTTTTCCATCCCCTTCTGAGGCCGAAAGTGGCCTTGCACTGACTCCAATACAGGCCTTGCATTCTTCCCCAAGGCCAAACACACTCCTTGTACACACAGCACTGAGGGCAATATGGGGATTGTGCTCTCCCCTGAGGGCAATAGAGACCTTTCCAAACTCACAATGAGGCCAGTGCAGGACTTTCACGCCCCATTGAGACCAATAAATACCTTGCATAGTCCACTGATGCACAGTGTGGTCCTTTGCACACCCCACTGAGGTCTCATGCAGACATTGTCAGGCTCCTCTGAGGCCTGTAGCGACCTTGCGGTCCCCACTGACTCCAGCATAGGTGTTTCCACAGCCCACCGAGTCCAATACAGGACAGTGAGGGTAATCCAGGGCTTGGACAACCCCACTGAGGGCAATAAAAGCGTTCGTGCACCCCACTGAGGCTGCTAAAACCTTATGGGTCCCGCTGAGACTAATAATGGCCTTTAATTCTGCAGTGAGGTCAATGCTGACAGTACACACTCCAGCAATGGCAACACAAGTCTTTGCACACCCCACTTAGAGCAGTGTGGCCCATGCATGATCCACGGGGGATAAGCACAGGCCTTTGCACACCCCACAGAGACCAATAAGAGACTTGTATTCTCCACTGAAACCCAAAAGAATCCTTTTGCACCCCCACTGTGTCCAATGCAGGTCTCTACACATCACCTGAGAGCAGGACTTCCCTTCCTCTAGGAACTCAGGCAAACCCATCCCCTGTGTTTCAGAGGCAAAACCCCATGGGTGGAGACACAGGAGACGGTGAGGCAGACGAGGTGAGTTGTTTTATATAAAAAAGATATAAATACATGTTTTTATTATCATATATTTATAGGATATAGATCCACTAATTTACTTATATTTACATAATGCATAACACATGTATATGATATACGCATAGTATGCATTTAAATAATCTATATTTATGTACTATATATTCATCCACTGGCTATATATGATACAGATTCATCCTGGATGCACCCAGAAAAAATGAATTTTCTAGATTGTGTTGGGAGGGAGGGAAGGAAGGAAGGAAGGAAGGAAGGAAGGAAGAAGGAAGGAAGGAGGGAGGGAGGGAAAGAAGGAAGGGAAGGAAGAAAAGGGAAAAGATGGAACTAAGGAGAGAAGGAAGGACTGAGGGAGGGAGGGAAGCAAGGAGGAAAGGACAGAGGGAGAGAGGAAAGGAAGAGAAGGGAGATTGAGGGAGGGATGGAAGGAAGGAAGGAGGGAGAGAGGGAGGGAAGGAAGGAGGTAAGGAAAGAAGGAAAGAGAAAGAAAATGAAGGAAGGAAGGAAGGTGGGAGGGAGGGAAGGAAGAGAAGGAGGGTAGGAATGAGAGAAGATAGGATGGAAGAAAAGAATGAGGGAAGGAAGGAAGGAGGAAGGAAAGAAAGGAGGGAGGGAGGGAAGAAAGGCTCAAACTCGAGTTCTCAGCATGGCGTCTTATTCTCAGAAATTAGAAGACTTAAACCCGCAGCCCCTGGCGTCCTGGGAACCAGGTCCCATGCTTGATAACAGAAAGCCTTGGACTTATGTGTGCTGCATATTATCCAATCAGCGCTTCGAATCTCTAAGT
>NW_025959563.1:0-38040 GCF_023159225.1 Perognathus longimembris pacificus
TTGTACTGTTATAACTTACTTGGGCTGTCTTTCTAGGAGTAAAAGTTTCTGGAGTGGTTAAACTGGGGTGTTGGAGAGAGCTGAGCTAGGACTCTGCTGCTCCTCCACTCAGGGAAAATATTTTTAAATTGCTGTGTGCTGGTGATTAATGCCTAGCTATTTAGAAGACTCAAAGTGCGGATTGCAGTTGGAAGCTAGCCTGGGGAGGAAATTGACTGAGATTCTGGTTTCCATATGAACACCTAAAGAAAACAAAAACCGAAACAAACCAAAAAAAAAAAAAAAACAGCAGAAAGTGCAGGTGTGGTAGAGTGCTAGCCTTCAGCTCTAAAAATCAGGATCAGTGCCCAGATCAGAACTGGGACCAGTAACCCAGAGACCTAGTGAAATAATTATTGTGACTAAGCCTGCCTTATTATTTAGAGGTAGAAATGGGCTGTTAAGGGCTTGGGAAGAACTAACTGGGTATCAAACTAATTAAAGTCTCCAAAAATAACTAAAAGTGTATTAAAATGTAGTCTATAATCAGTTGTGCCCAATGTTAATGGATTTAACCCTATATTATGATGGGTATTTGAGTTCATAATTTCCAGTTGGTTTACTCTTTGCAGCTTCCAAAGTAGCAGCAGCCCCATTTTTGTTTGAGAAATTAGTATTTGATTTTCTTTTTCGTATGTAATTTGGTAAATTCTCTGCTGAGAATTATGATACCTTGTAGAATGCTGTTGACACACCAATTAGGTGGTTTTCCTGAAGCTAAATGACGCCTGTCAGTTGTTAGGTCAACTGTAAGATTTTGATCCCCTCTGCAGGTGAGCTTTTCCTGGCCATTATTTTTAAGGACCCTCACCAGCGCTCATAAAGATTTGTTTAGGTACTGCAGTCATGTTTACTAGTAAATACTTTGGGTGTTGGCTAAGCTCTCCTAGGGCTGCAAAAATCAGTTGGGTCTATAAGAAACAGTGGTGTCAAGACTCTGGCTAATTCCTCCCTTTAGGTGGCTGTCCATGTGTCCTGTTGTATGTGTAACAACATCCTGTGCTTTCACCTAGGAGCCGGTTGTATCCGTAATTCTACAAACAAACATGTTTCCAGATGCTTTCAAATAATGTCCCAAGTGAGAACTGTTGTTTGAAGCATACCCTGTGAGTAAAGATGATGGGTATCAGTGTGGGTTTCTTTAGGAGTAAAGGAAGCAGAGGGTGATTAGGACAATCAGGATCTGGGTGTCCCTTTAGTTGGAGGCATTCACTGTGGTATTGTGGTGGTGGATGAAACAGTAGAAGACAAATTCTCTTCCCTCCACCTTGTGATTGCTTCTACTGCCATATGACAGGGTTGGGCTCAAGATCCACCTGTTAGTGTTCCTACACAGTACGTGTGCATGGTCATGAACACACTGGAGTCACAAGGCTGCACAATCCCCAGGTCTTTCTGCAGACAAATTCACTGTTGCATAGTGGGCTGGGTGAACTTTGTCAGTGCACACTGAGGTATGTCATGTGTACTCATGGAGGCACAGTATCTTGCTGTGGATGTGAACCCTGGGTTGATGAGCAGGAAGGTCCCGCTGGACAGTTCACAGAGGCTGCTGTGTCGGGTTTACTATTTGCAGAGATCACCTGGGTTCCTGCTTCTATTCCACACAGCCTCAAGCTATCTGTTGGTTATTTCAAAATAAATATGACTCTGTGTGTGTGTGTGTGTGTGTGTGTGTGTGTGCGTGTGTGTGTATGTGTGTATGAGAGAGAGAGAGTATCCATATACATATGTGCACTCATATTGAGCTCAGGGCATCTTTCTTTATGTTTATTTTCAAGTTGGTGTACAGAGGGGTTACATTTTCATACCTAAAGTAATGAGTACATTTCTTATCAAACTTGCTACCTCATCCCTCATTTTCTCCTAGATTTTTCACTCCCTCCATTTTTACAGTTAGTTTACAACATATCTTGTAGTTATTACTTTTGCATTCATTCTTGTTTTACCATTTGCCTCGATATTTTGATGTTCCCCATCCCTTCCCTAATTCACATATATATATATATATATATATATATATATATATATATATATATATATATATATATCTCCAGGGTATCAAAATCAAAAACAGTGACAATAGGGCCAAAGCATAGGGAAGATAAGCAAAAGGAAAAAGGAATGATTTCATATAGCACGGTAAAAATAACAACAATGATAAACCATTTGTTTCCATATCATAGAGTTTGTTTCACTTCACATCATTTTATGTGATCATAGGTACATAACTACTGAGATATGGTGTTTAATAATGTCTTTCAAGGCCCACTGGCACTCTGCTAACCTGGACACATAGCCTGCCTTTCAGTACGGCCACGCCTATTGTGCCACCTGTGCTGCCCTCAAAAGTTCTCAGTGTTGTGTGTGTAGTCAGAGGCTACCTACAGTTTTTTCACATTGCATCCTTGAATTCCTCCAATGAGATTTTGCTTAAATAGTCATGCTGTGTAGGGTTAATTGAAATATATAGTCTTGAGTCTTTGGACACATTTGTTGGAGAAGTTTATCTTTTTGTTAGGTTAAACATTTGTTTTCAAGTAGTATCCATCATTTGATTCTGGACATCATCACCATCTGCTGTCATTAAATAGCTTAAATACCTCTTTTTTATGACAGTTCTTCAGATATATGAAATCGCAGATTGCATTTCACACTATTTCCGAATAAATGTTTTTATTTTTAGGATTAATGCCCTTAGATAATTAGGCAGTTTGAATTTGTTTTTCCTTAGAGTGCTTGCTTGCAATAGCAGATCTGAATAAAGCTGCAGTTTGTTCAGAGAAGAAAACGTCAGTTCTGTATATCATACTGTCTACTAAGAATCTCCAAACGTAGTCATATTCTTTCTGGAGTTGTACTTCTGTCCACAGACATAGAGATTCATGCTGATTTAAACTTCTGATTATTTTCATATATGCCACTAAGTCCTGCCTTGTCTACTCATTATTGTACAAGTTTTAAAGGGAAGGAGCACACTGAAGCTTTTTCTATAATTTAATTGGAGAGAAGAATCTCATAGACTCCTCTTCCTGGGCTGGCTTCCAACTGTGATCCTCAGATCTCAACCTCCTTTGTAGCTACGATTATTGGCATGAGCCACTGGTGCCAGGCAACTTGTCACATTGTTTTTCCCACCAAATATCCATCCAATTTTTAAAAATCCAACTTTGGCTTTGTCAGGGTTGATTGCAATCATGATCATTTCAGTGATTTTCAACTCTGGGCTTCATCTTCTGCTTTTGTTGCTCTCAATCTGTTTATGAGGGCCTTGAGAAGTATTTTCTTAGCCACGATGCTTGCATGAAGCATCTTTCCTGACTCGCCATACTTTTAACTATGGTACTCCAGAGAATGCTCCCTTTTCATGTTAGCAAATGGTACAAGGAAGAAGGTTTTCAAGGTTCAATAAATTACATGCGCATGGAATCAAACAGATGTAAGCACGTTTACTTACTGGAAAATTTGTGAATGGTGAGTCACAATTCACAACAGCAGTGTACCATTTAGCAAACTCAAGAGGTTTAGAAAATTAAAATGTATATTCTTTTGGAGCAGAATATATGTATATATAAGTTCATCAGAATAGTATTTTTCCTCTTAAATAATATGGTTAAGAGCAAGTAGTTCTAAGGACTGATGTTTTTAATCATGGAAATAAGGAGGAGACATAATTTACATGTTTGCAGAAAGTTAGTTGACATTGTCCAGGGTTGGTAAAGTGAATCTAACTTGAAGCATGCTTGCTTAGCATGCATGAAGCCCTGGGTTCAATGCCCCAGCACCACAGAAACAGAGAAGGACAGAAGTGGCGCTATGGCTCAAGCGGCAGATTGATAGCTTGAGCAAACATAAGCCAGGGACAGTTCACAGGCCCTGAGTCCCAAGCCCCAGGACTGACAAAACAAAAACAGACCCAATAAAAAGAACCTTCAAAATGGGAACCAGAGGCTGGACAACTCCAGCCCCTGCCTCATGAGACTTCCAGGCTTCATTCAAGGACTGCCATCTAACACCAAGGGACCCTGCTGCTCGCCTTATCCAGGAGGGGCCTCATTTCTGCCTCTTACCCCTAATGTCGACGCTCTTTACCAGCAGGAAGCAGCCAAAGAGTCATTGTCCTTTTCCATAGCTATTAAAAGGGTGGAATGTCAGTTCCCTCCTGGAGGGCTCCAAGCAGATGCCCCTCACCTCATTATGCCTCCACACTGTTACTGGGTAACCAGCAGGCCTAGAGGCAGGTACCTTCCCCTTCCCTAATCCTAATCCACCTGACCCAGTCCTCTGCCCTAGATTAGGCAGGGCTGGCTGAGGGTCAACTGATCTCTCCCTTTTCTCCCTTCTCTCTGGCCATGGATCATCACCACCAGAGGCCAGCAGTTCGGTAGTAAACTTTCCTCTCCTGCTTTAAAATAAATGTACATAAGCGAAACAGAGCTGTGGCTCAAGTAATAGCATTGGCCTGAAGCTGACAAAGCTTAGGATAGTGCTCTTGTTGAGTTCAAGCACAGGACCCCTTCCCCACCCCAATGCTTCTAATTATCAAGATATGTATATATATATATATATATATATATATATATATATATCTTTATTGAGAGTTAGTACCCACATAAATTTGACAATATACATTTTAAACTTCCCAGGGATAAACATCATCATTCTAGCGGGGAGGGGAGAAGATGGGTTAGGGGAATGAGGGAGGAGACAGTGCAAGGGGGAGGGGGAGGTGGGAATAATGGAGGTAACAGTACAAGGGGTAGTGGGAGGTGGAGGGGGAGGGAATGATGGAGGGAACAACAGTACAAGTGGGAGGGGAGGGGGGAGGGCAGGGTAAGCTGAATGATGGAGGTAACAGTACAAAGGGGAGGGGTAGGGGGAATGATGGAGGTAACAAAGAGTACAATGGGGAGGTGAGGGGTATGATGTAGGTTAAATACAGTACAAGGGGGGAAGGGGAGGGGGCAGGGCAAGGTGGAAAGATGGAAGTATGAAACAGTCCAAGGGGAGAGGGGGATGGGATGGAGGAATGATAGAGTTAACAAACAGTATCAGGGGGGAGTGGAGGAGGAGGGGAGGGGAATGATGGAGGTAACAGTACAAGGTGAGTGGGAAGAGGAGGGGGAAATGATGGACATAACAAACAGTACAAGTGGGGATGGGAGGGGGGAATTATGGACGTAACAACAGTACAAGGGGAATGGTGGTGGGTGAGGGGGAAATTATGGAGGTAAGAAAGTACAAGGGTGGAGGGGGAGTGCGAATAATGGAAATAAGAAACAGCCCGAAGGTGACGGGGATGATGGAGGTAACAAACAGTACAGGGGGGAGGGGCAATAATGGAGATAAGGAAAAGCACTAGGGGTGAGGGGGAAGTGGGAGGGGGAATGATGGAGATAACAAACAGTGCAAGGGGGAAGAGGGAGTGGAAAGGGAGGAGGAGGGGAATGATGGAGGTAAAAAACAGTACAAGGGGGGAAGGGGAGTGGGGAGGGGGGGAGGGGGGAATGATGGAGGTAGCAAACAGTACAAGGAAAGTACCCAAATCCTAATGTACAAAACTGGAACCTCTCTGTTCATCACTTTGACAATAAATAAGGGGAAAAAAAAGAAATGTGACAATAACAGAGGCTGGGGGGTGAGGAGATATGGCCAATGGGAACTCTTCTACAGTTAGTGGGAATGTAAATTTGTTCAACTATTCTGAAAGCAGTATAACGGTTCCTCAAGACACTGAAAATAGCAATTTCCTATGACCCAGCAATTCCAGTCCTGGGCATTTATCCAATTAACCCCAAACCACACTAAGGCTAACAGCACCACATGTTCATTGCAGCATTGTTTAGCATATCCAAGATATAGAATCACCCAGATGCCCCTCAAGAAAATTAATGGATCAATAAAATGTGGCATATGTACACAATGGAATTCTATGCTTTTATCAGAAAGAATGACATTGCTCTAATCATAAGGAAATGGAAATAGTTAGAAAAAAATAGAAAAAAATTGCACTAAGAGAGCCCTACCCAAAGAAACATAAACGCTATGTCCTTCCTTATTGGTAATAATTAATATATGTCTAGGATAGACCTAGCAGATGATCACAATAGCTCAATAGCTATATACAGATGATTACATAAGATGATGCTAAGAGAAATGTTCTCCAAACTATGGAAATAAGTGGTTTATCATGAATTAGGGAAGGGAAGAGGAGCATAAAAATGGTGAGATAAAGGGTAAAATGCAATCCAATGCAACAGCAGTATTTACAAGAAAATATGTTGGAAATTAACTGTACAAATTGGGGTGGTATAATTGGGAAGGAGGAAAGGTAGGAAAAAAATGAGGGAGTCGTAACAAGTTGGACAAGAAATGTATTCACTATCCAATGTATGTAACTGTACCCCATATGTACTTCACCTTGACAATAATAAAAAAAAATTATATTAATCATTGTGAGCGTGACCAAAAGAAACATATGTTGCATGGTCTCCTTCCTTTATAGTCATGAGAATGGGCCTAGGAATCTACAGGGAAACACATTGGATGGTAAAAGACAAATCATACCACTTATACATGACATATTATACAGGATTCTAGACAATCAAACAGTGAGACCAAAGAAGGATATTCTTAGGAGAGGATCACAATAGGTCAATAGCTATGTGCACATGATAATACAAAAGGATGTTTATTGAAGTGAACTTCAAGAAATGGAAACAAGAGATTTTTTTTTAACTTTTTATGATTTTTCCCCATTTGTTGTTGTTTGTGATTTCTATGCTTTTTGCCTTGTATGTAAGTTTATCTGTTTGGGGGAGAGTAAAGGGAAGTACAGAAATGGTGGAACAAATTTGAACAAATGGAGGAGGGAAACTCATAAGATACATTGTGTTGAAAATTAATCTGTATAACTTGGGGATGGTTTGAGGCAGGGGGGAGGGAATGGGGGAGTAAATGAAGGAAGAGGTCACTTTGTTCAAAGAAATGTACTCAGTACATGACCTATATAACTATAACCCCTTTTACATCAACTTTACAGGAAAAGTAAATTAAAATAATAAAAAAATTGAGAAACAGATATGAAAGAGTAATGGAGGACAAATTTCAGCAATGAATGTTATACATGGTAGTATCACAATGTATCCCCTTGACACAATTGGTATATACTAACAAAAAATTTTTGATAAGGGTTATAAAACTAGAAAATAAAATAAATGCATCTCCCATATATTTAATATTTTACTTGGTCCTTCAGAAATACCACAGGAGCTGTTATATGGATCTTTCAATAGAACCATAAAAGGAAAAACCTATAAAACATTTCCCAAGCAATTAAAGGGCTCAATTCAATAAAAATTAATAGCTTGAGGCACTCAAACTTTTTTCTTGGAGGCTGCCAAAACTTTCTTATTTATTTTTTTATTTTTTGGCCAGTCCTGGGGCTTGAACTCAGGGCCTGAACACCGTCCCTGGCTTCCTTTTTGCTCAAGGCTAGCACTCTACTACCTGAGCCACAGCGCCACTTCTGTCCGTTTTCTGTATATGTGGTGCTGGGGAATCGAACCCAGGGCCTCATGTATACAAGGCAAGCTCTCTCGCCACTAGGCCATATTCCCAGCCCCAAAACTTTCTTATTTTAATATTCCATTTCAACATCGAGGAAATGTGAATGCTAGAGAGGATCCACTCACTGAACATTTCTAAAGCCACATAGGTGCATGCGCTAGGATTCATATATTATAGGGCTTTAAAATTATATAGATCAAGAACTATTACTGTGCTGTAGAAGTGTGGCCTGACCTTGTATGTTGATTCAGCTTAAGCTCATTGAAATAATAGCACATATTTCAATGGTCAAAGATGAGAAATACATTCACATGCAAGCCATACAGTAACTATAATAATACAATAATAATTGGGCCAGAAAATACATGGGCTGGACTGGGAAATCAGAAGGTGATATTAAGAAATGCTGTCTGAATTGGGTTTTCTGAAAGGTCCCTAAGGTGTTTACTACTGAGTGAAATTTTCTTTTGTCCTTTTTTTTTTTTTTTGTCAGTCATAGGACTTGAAGTCGGGGCTGGGATTCTCTCTGAGTTGTTTGGTTCAAGTCCAGTACTCTATCACTTTGAGCCACAGTGCCACTTGTGCTTTTGTGGTGGTTAATTGGAGTTAAAAGTCTGAAGGATGAATGGAAAGGTGCGAAGAAGGCGGCCATGGGTAGTGTTGGGCTCAAAGTGTCATTCCAGGAGCATGGCAGGTGTTAGTTCTATTGTGCAATGCAAGGTTTGAATCATCCACATGGCATTTTGTTCAGTTTAGAGGAAATATTGGCAAAGCAGAACCATTCTAGAGGGTGGCAAGCCACGAAAACAGAAAATCTGCCTGATAAAGAAGAATTTTGGGTGGGACACCATATTGAGGAAATAATGACAATGTTTGCTAATGTATGGTAGGTCATTTCTCTTACCAAACAGAACTATGGCCCAAGAGTGGAAGTGAGTAGGGAATAAATCTCTATTGAAAATAAGAAGTCCCCCACCATACACATGGTTGTTTCATATAATGTCCTTTTATCTGCTGGCCTCATCATCCTTGATAGAATTCAGCAGTTAATAGTATAGATCAGTTCTTGCCTAGACCCCACTTAACTAACTTCCATCCTGAAACAACTTCTGAAGTCCAGAATGTTCCCTTCCTTAGCTTATTCTAGTCTTTTGAGATCCTGCTGACTTTTTAAAATGTGATGTTTCTTGCTAAGCACGTTCAATAAAACCCGCTTGTGTAAGAAATGCCCCCATCCCTCCAAAAAGACTCACACAATAAGTACAATCTTAAGTACCAGTTATGTGTCAAGCCTTTGCTAGGCACATGCAAATTCTTTTGTTGAGAGTTGATCATCTGGGAGAACTTATAATGACATTGCGATGTTAGCAGGTGTGTGGAGAAGCAGGGTATATGGAGGAAAGAAGAGATGGATCTGTATTTTTCCCAGTGTATTGAAGGAAATGTGGAGGGAAGGGAAAGGAAACAGTCCCATGACTACTTGCTCAAGGCTCTGTACAATGTCTTTTGGCATTTTGTTAGTAGATTACTGTTTGGCCAACATCTACGCCCATTGTTACTGTACATCCCTTCTGCATGACTGGCCTTTTAAATAAACTTTCTGGAGATCAGCTTGACATTGCAGGCTATGTGAAATTTTGCCTGGGATTGAATAAAAATGGTTATTTCTTGGAATTTTTTAATAGAATACAGGAGACAGAATAATCATGACTTTTTTGAAAAATAACTTTTGGCATAAAGACCACTTGTTTGCGAGCAGAGGCAGATCTGGTCTCTGGTCAGCTTCTCTTCCCTCAGGCTCCTCTGCGGATTCTGTTGTTGGCCACATTCATGGACTTTCTCTTGGGTGGTCAGATGTTACAAAGGGCATCACACATCTCTGTCTTGCTTTGGGCCTGGACACACTGATCTTTTTGTTACAATAGGGTTGGTCACCTCGAACTGAACCCTGTGAAAGGTCTGAGGAAATGTGGTTGGAGATGACAACCATGTTACAGACTGCTGTCTGTTCAAAGCCGGTTCCGTGTCAGGGTTGAAAGGAATGACAGGATTATGGTCCCTGGGAAGAGCTCACAGGGGGCCTTTCTCAGGGCCAAGGGCACATGGCTTTCTCCATGGGGATCATTACACAATACACAATCAT
This sequence comes from Perognathus longimembris pacificus, assembly GCF_023159225.1. Lineage (NCBI taxonomy): Eukaryota > Metazoa > Chordata > Mammalia > Rodentia > Heteromyidae > Perognathus > Perognathus longimembris. The sequence continues at coordinate 9,752 of NW_025959563.1, forward strand.
TACACAACATGCAGCACTTGATTCCTAAGGCCTTGTTGTTGCAGGGAGGTTGATTTTTACTTCCTCTCCTGTTGTTTTGGCTATGTTTTTCATTCCTTACATAGTCTCTTGGAAAGAGTTGGTAGATAACTTCTCTGGGCCCCTCCCATGAGTCCGTCCCTTCTCCTTCTGTGTGAAAACTCATTTTGTAATTTAAACGAAGAGAGAAGTTCAATCACCTGTCACTCATGGTCTCAATTAGTTGTGGTAATATTTAATTAGCTGCTTGTACTGTGGTGGCACTTACTAAAAAATTCATAGAGAATGTTGATCAGCTATAATAGTATGATAGTATTACCATATTACTGTACAACATTATAAAACAGATACACAGCAGAGAGTGCTTAGAAAATTTCTAAGTACTGTATGTAAGCATTTAGGTTCTTGACCCACTTAAATATTCATTACGCTAATTTAATTTATTTAGTAATTATTTTCTGATTATATACAAAATATGATTTCACATTAGTATTTCCAGGGGCTTATATACTTAATGTAATGTTGTCTTTTTTTTTTTTTTGCCAGTTCTGAGGCTTGAAATCAAAGCCTGAGCATTGTCCCGGAGCTGCTTTTGTTCAAGGCTAGCACTCTACTATTTGAGCCACAGCACCACTTCCAGCTTTTTCTGTTTATGTGGTGGGGAGGAATGGAACCCAGGGCTTCATGCATGCTAGGCAAGCACTCTGCCACTAAGCCACATTGCCATTCTAACATCTTGGGTCTATTTATGAATTGTATATTGTGCCAGTCCTGAGGCTTGAACTCAGGGCTTGGGTGCTGTCCTCGTACTTTTGTGCTCAAGACTAGTAGTCTACCATTCGAACCATAGGTCCACTTCCAGCTTTTTTGGTAGTTATTTGGAGATTTGTCTCACAAACTTTCCTGCCTGGCTGGCTTTGAGCTGTGATTCTCAGCTCATAGACTCCTGAGAAGTTCGGATTACAGGTGTGAGCCACTGGCACTTAGCAGCAATTTTTTTTGTTTTTGAAAATATGATTGGAAAGATAATTTACAATATTTTAAGTGATGAACTGTTTTTCCTAAGTCAAGTATTTTGACATATTTTCTAGGTAATCATTCACGTTGATGTAAAATATTACATGGAAGAATGTTTATGTATTTATTATGTGGAAGACAGCAATTTGCTTTCCATAATTGTTCATTCACTTGTGAAAAGCCTTTTCCTTCTGTAAACCAGTCTAAAGCTACAAAAATAGGTCCTGAACTATTAGAATCTTATTAAAACATGTATTGTGCACTCTCTCTTCTCTTCTCCTCTCCTCTCCTCTCTTCTTCTCTCCTCTACTCTCCTTCCCTGCCCTCCCTCCCCTCCCCTCGCCTCTCCTCTTCTAGCCTTCCCTCCCCTCCCCTCCTGTCCCCTAACCTCTCCTCTCCTCCCCTCCCCTCCTCTCTTTTCCCCTTCCCTCCCCTCCCCTCCTATCCCCTCTCCTCCTCTCTCCTCTCCTGTCTTCTCACACCACCTCTAGTAACAAGGTTTGAATTCAAGGCTTCATCCTGCCATGTATGCCCTCTCAGCTGCTACTTTGCCACTTACACATCTGGCCCACCATTTCACTGGTTAATTGGAGATGGAGTCTTTTGGACTTTACTGCTTGGGCTGGCTTTGAACCCTGACCCTCTGGATCTCAGCTTGCTGAGTAACCAGGTTTACAGGCACGAGCCCTAGGTGCCTGGTTAAATGATGTGTTTTAATTTTAACCTGTATTGTTATGTTCAATGTACACAGCTTAGAAATATGTGATGACAGTAATTTGTATGCAGCAAACTACATTATTCCTAGCGAATTAGAGAATTAGAGGGCACATTTTGGTCATGAGGATTTAAAAAAAAAATAGATGAGTAGAACCCTTGAAATGACAATTAAAAAAATAAGATGGCCCAATATGTATATGAGAAAGTATGATGTAAAACACAAATTAATGAGTTGTATGGTTCTAGATGCTATGAATTCTGAGGATCCAACAATGAGGTCTGAGCTTTCATACAGCTCAGCTTTCTAAAAATTGCTGTTAATTGATCTTACATTAATTATCTCATTTCATTGCTAAACAACCTGAATATTAGATCGGTTATGTCTTGAAATCATAATTTGCATATAAGAAAACATGGCCTAATGTATGAAACTGTAACCCATCTGTACATCACTTTGACAATAAATAAGTAATTATTACAAAAAAAAAAGAAAAGGAAAACACATAGAGAGGCTGCTGGCTACTCCAAGTGGAGGTGATGGTGTCTTTCTAATTATAAGGCACATGGTAGCTGTGAGGATTATTCTAAAAAAGAGTTTGCTGATCAAAGATGGCCTTTAGAACTTTTGATAACATTGAAAACTACTAGGTCAATCATGATTTCTCTCAACCAACTAATTATGCCTATTTAGAAATAACAATTATATGAGAGGATATCATTTTGACAGCATTTTCTATTTTCTGAAAAACAAGAAATGTAATGTTAGACTCATTTTCTGTATACTGAAGATGATGTAGGAGCTCAATGTAGTTCAGTGCCAATGTGATCCTTTTAAATATGAACTATGAAGTTCTGCCTGATGCTTTGCTCATTTGAGCTAAATTTAAAAATTCAAATGCGAGGGGCTTTTAAAAAATAAGTAAGGAATATATTTCTAACAAATGTTTAATCTATTATTGGAAAACTAGCACTTTGTTGATTCTTTGTTTTTGTTATTGTTTGTGTTGCATGAACGCAGGTGCTGTCCCTGAGTTCATGCACTCTCTTCCTCTCTCTCTCCCTTACTCTCTTTCTTTTATCCTTCCTTCCTTCTTTCCTTCCTTCCTTCCTTCTTTCCTTCCTTCCTTCCTTCTTTCCTTCCTTCCTTCCTTCCTTTGCCAGTCCTGGACTCAGGTCCTGAGCACTGTCGCCCGCAGTTTTTTTTTGCTTAAGGCTACCACACTACCACTTGAGCCACTGCTCCACTTTTTGCTTTTTTCTATGTATGTGGTGCTGAGGAATCGAACCCATGGTTTCATGTATACAAGGCAAGCACTCTACCACTAGGCCATATTCCCAGCCCTTCTTCCTTTCTTTTCAATGCTAGTCCTCTTTCACTTTGAGCCACAGTGCCACTTCTAGGTGTTTGTTTTTTCTTTTTGTTTTGTAGTTAACTGGAGATGAGACTCTTTAAGAGACATTCTTGTCCTCACTGGCATTAAACCATGATTCTCAAAGCTCAGCCTCCTGAGTAGCTAGGATGACAGACAGGCATTAGCCACCAGCACCCTGCACATTGGGACACTTCTAAAATGTAGATCTTATACTTAAATTCCTCTTCTCCACTGCCTTATGGAAGGAGCCCAAGTTGACCCCAGCCTTTTTAAAATTTTCCTAATACTTATAGCATTCAGCAATAGGAATTCCTGGTTTCTAGAGACTTGTTCTCTTCCTGCTTTTCTGTCTCTGTCTCTTCTTCCTGGAATCTTCCCCATTCATGTCTGCCTGTAAAATGGCTACACAGCCTTAATGACCTACACAGACGTCAAGTTGAAATGATAAGCATTCTCTTAAATCTTCCAGGTAGATCAGAAGCTGTGCTAGTACTGGTTATATTGCTCTTCTTAATAATGCCACATAATTCACATCCAGTTTGTTTCTGAGCTGGTCTGTCTCCCTTGTGTCTTCCTCTATAGCACATTTGTATCAGAGTTGTGTGGAGAGTTGGGAAACAGACAGATCTCAATTAATCGTGTTCCAATTGGAGGTGATTTGGTTCATCCTAGCTGATACCTCTATTGTCTATAGCTATTAGATAATGGGGTTGGGTTCAAGGACTTCCAAATGTCATTCTTGCCTCCGAATTTGGCCTTGTAAAACAATTTATTTTAATAATAGGACAGGGAAAGTTTACATACTGTTATATTTTGTTAAATAGAGATACTGTAATTCTTTTTATTTATTTATTTATTTATTTATTTATTTATTTATTTTTTTGGCCAGTCCTGGGCCTTGGACTCAGGGCCTGAGCACTGTCCCTGGCTTCCTTTTTGCTCAAGGCTAGCACTCTGCCACTTGAGCCACAGCGCCACTTCTGGCCATTTTCTGTATATGTGGTGCTTGGGAATCGAACCCAGGGCCTCATGTATACGAGGCAAGCTCTCTCGCCACTAGGCCATATCCCCAGCCCCAATTCTTTTTTTTTAAATCTTGAAGTCTTTGTACAAAGGAGTTGTATTCACCATATCAGTTGAGTACAATGCATCCCCTTCCTTCATTCTCCCAATCTCTCCTAGCCCCATGCCTTGCCTCAGCTTTCTTAACCTTAAAAGATATGTACAAAGTACAACACGTGTGGGTAGTGAATGTTACCGGTTGAACAATACTGAAACATATTGCATCTGAGAATGAAGATGGAAAAACAAAACTCAGTGAAAGCTATTGAATAATAGGGGTTGAGAGGGCAGGGAATGTGAGAGTAAAAGAAGGATTAATTTAACATACTGTATCATCATTTGTAAAATCTCTTTTAAAAGGTGCTAAATTGAAGAGCTCTTTTTCTGCAAGTGTTTGCAGTAAAAACGTTCGAATTTTGAGATGATTTTTCCCCTTTTTATTTAGTATTAAATTGAGTACAAATATTGTAAAAGTTAGATAATTTTTTCCCCAGACTCTCAATGTTCGATCTTATAATGTGAAATAGAAAGGAAATCAGCATGGAGAGTAACTATGGTGTGAAGGTTTGAAAATAATTATATATATATAAATAAATGTACTCCCTTGAAAGACACTAGTCAAATTTCTCTTCTGCAAAGTTCATAGTATATGATGTGACAGTACTATTGAATATAATGAACTACAGAGGTTTAATAAATGTTGCCCTCCAAAGAGAAAATCCAAGATGGTAGGTGGGATTTTCACATTACAGTGAGTACAGTGTTGAAGTGGACATTTATCACTAAGTGCAAGAACTCCACTCACCTAATTTATTTTAGCAAGGGAAAGACTATTCTCTTGAATAGACACTTAGGTCAGAGAAAATACGTTCAAAAGAATTAGTTTCAGCTAGGTAAAGTAGGATTTGGTACACTCGGCATTTTCTCTTCCAATTTTTTTCTAGCAGCCATCATTATTTTTAATGACCTTCATTAAATTTTTACATATCAGCTCTGCTTATCCATGTTCTTAAAGATTTTTGCACTTAAATGTTTTGGAGTAAATACCGGTAACATAAATAGCGCCATATTCATAATGTGTCTAAAAAAGTATGCTGGTTATTTCCCCCCCCCACACACACACACCTAGGTAGCATTGGTGTAGCCAGTAGAAAGGACTGAGTTGGAGGATCAGAATTGTTGGTAAGTCTGGCTCCACTGTTAATGAGTAGTTTAAGATTGGAAGGTCTTTAAGTGCTTCCAGCCTAAGTTACCTACTCCATCAAAAATAGAAAGTGAAGCGCCCCTTGATGATTAGCAACACTGCATGGAAGCTCTCTAGAACTAATACAGCATCTAAGGAATTAAGTCTATAATCACTGCCATAGAATGACGCTAGTTAAGAGGTATGTTATTATGGTCCTCAGAGTCAAAGTTTTAATGAAAGAATTGTATGCTACAGGTTTTCCTGTGCCAAGCCCATGTTAGTCTTAATAAATACTAAAGAACTAAGTTAGTAAAATGGTGTGCAAAGAATGTTTAGTTGAGCGTCTCATTGGTGCCATATGGCATAAATATGAGTAGGATAACTGCAAAGAAGCTTCAGAGTGGAGAAGTATCCAAATGTCCTCAAATTCTCGAGTTGTCCAGAAAAAGAACTTGGCTCCATTCTCCAGAAAGTTCCAACAGAGGAACTTGCCTCCCAAGGCTTCAGCTGAGGATAGACATGGTTTCAGGGGAAGGTGGTCATTTCCAGGAAGGTCCCACTCTGGTGGAAAATGGTCTCCTTGTAAGGGCAGGAGTCCTGTGGGGCCTCATTCATTGTCGAACCTTAGTAAAACCTGGCTGGCCTCGCCTGAGCAGGGAAAGCATGCCATGTTTAGCATTTACTCAACTTTGCTCATTCATACTAGGGTATCATGATGGACCCTTAGTCTTTTTCTGTTTCATTAATTATTGAATTAGGTTTGCGTGTATCTTTACATGTTTCATTTTAGAGTATGTTGTGCCTGTTGGGTGCTTGAATTCAGGGCCTGGGAGTGGTCTGAATTTTTCCTTTTTTTAAATCAAGGTTAGTGCTCTACCACGTGATCCACAGCTCTACTCAGAGGCTTTTTTGGCTGGTTATTTGGTGATAACAGGCTCACAGTCATACTGGTAGGTTGGCTTCAAACAGCAACCCTCAGCTCTCAGCCTCCTGAGTAGCTGGAGTGTAAGCATGAGCCAATGGTGCCTAGCATATTTTGTTAGTTTTTGAGAAATAGCTCATACAGGTTAATAGAAAAGCAGTAAAAAATTATTTTTTCTTATTCTTGAACGAAACTGCTTACTTAACAAGAAGAAATTCCAGAACTGCTGTCTTGTGTGTTATGGAGAGGTGGTCTATGTCTATGCATAACAGTGGCTTGTTCTGTTTGCTTTGCATTCTTGGATACTAGACATTGCTTTCCACCTCAATAGCCATACTTTACAGTATGAAATATATATATATATATAGATATAGATATAGATATATATATTGCTACATACATAAGAATCATGAGGATGTGGGCATACATTCTTTTTCTAGCAGAGTGATTTTCTATAATGAAGTATTTTCTCTGCAGAGAAATCAAAGGAAAACGGTAAATGCTAAGATTATTGCAGACGTTCTTTAGTCACCCAAATCTCTTAATGCTGATGCGATTTCCTCTGTTGAAAATAATCATGCATTGTTAGGTGTTCTCCTTGTAATATGTTACAGATAGAAAAGCTTTTTTTTTCTGAAAAATAATGCTCCGAAGTGAATTTTCAATCAGTGTGACAATTTAATTGCAGTCCAAATTTTATGGTGAAATAATTTCAACATGTGAAAGTTTTAGATTTTTCCCCCAAATAATTTCTAGTACCATGCACAGTTTTTACATTCCTAATGAAGTGATCTTGATGAATGTGTGTCAGAAATGAGGAAAGATGCAATGGGCTAGATCCAAACCGCAGATGAAAAGTAAGAACAGGACTCCAGCTCTCTTAGGCTGGCTCATCCAATGCTATCCATAAGGCAGATACAGGAATTTATGCTGACCCAAGAAAAAGAGCAAAGAATTAAATATTTTCTTATGCTGAAAATTACAATGGGATTTTACTTAGTTTGGTCAAGAACACTGTGAATATTTTTTTTTAGCTTTTCTCTAGTTTCCTTATTTTGTGGTGGTCTTCAGATTACTAGATCTTTACAAATCCACATGAATAAAGAACATTTACTGTTCTGAATTGAAATAGGTTGTTTGTTTGTTAGCTACGATTTACCTTTAAGGTCGCTAGAGGATTTAATTTGACTTGTATTTTAGACTTTATTTTTAGTGAGTAGAAATTATACTGGAAGGCAGGGTATGGCTGTGTTGCCTTGGCTGGTATTAAGGCAAAGTGCTCAATCAATTCTTCTGTCTCCGAGTCTGGAGTCACTGGGTCAGAAATGTGAGCCCCGGTGCCCCAATACCCAGCTTCATTGCATTTCCTTATTTTCATAATGTTGGTATTCTCAAGTTATTTCTAAGTTTTCAACATAGTTCCACTGATAGCAAGAAACATTAGAACTTCCTGTTCTTTAACGTATACACCACAGCAAAGAAACATAGGCAAAGGTAGGTCCCCGGACTCAATGCCTGTAACCGTAGCTTCTCAGGAGCACGAGATCTGAGGATTGCAGTTTGAATCTACTTGGGGCAAGAAAGCTTATGAGACTCTTTTCTCTAATCAACTACTCAGAAAAATCTGGAAATGGCACTGTGGCTCATGTGGTAGAATGCCAGCCTTGAGCAGAAGTTGCTTGGGACAGTGCCCAGAGTTCAAGTCCCAGGACCAACAAAAACAAAAATCTCATGCAAGAGTAAGAATTTATTGATTCAGGTATAAATTTATTGTAATAAACACGTATTAGGAAAATATCATTGTTCAAAAAGACTAAAGAGAAATCAGTGTCAATGTGTTTGAAGAAAATGGGGTCATTTGATGTTTAAATCTGCCTTTGGCCTTTTTTTTATTGCATACAAGTTGTCTAGTCTGACATGTTAGGTTGTGTTGAATGCTCTGCTCCGGTTCTCTAATGGTACCAAATAGGGTAATAGATTAGAACTAGGAGAGAGGAGCAGCTACAGCTCATATTTGCCTTGAAATCTTGAGCATTTTCTGATTAAATCCTGGGATGATCAGTGAGTCAACGTTGCTCAGCATACTAAATCATGATTTTCCCCCCATCTTGGTGACATGGTTGAAATTGTAAATATCAATTGTGTTTGAACAAGAGCATGATCCATAGACCTGGATCTGAACCTACTTCACATATGCCTTATTACAAGAAGACATTATAAATCGCCTAACTGGAAATTAGAAATCTACCTTTTAGCAAGTCTATTTTAAAGTTGGAAAAAAATCTTGGAAATAATGGGATTAAGTGGTGAAAGGTGCCCGAGGAAATGATGAATAATGGAAATAGGTAGTAACTGCTGGCCAGTGTACATGTTAAATAATTGTTTATGTGAATGTAAGCACTTAGAATTACAAATGAATATCTCTCATAGTTGATTTCATTTCTGTGGCAATCATAACTCCAGTCCTAAGGCACACAAAAATATGAGTGAGACTGAACTGTTATTGATTACTGATGTGACTCTACTGGTGTCAGTCAACAAGTGGTGAGGTTCTTCTTTTGTCAAACTGTTGCTGAGACTGAGCCACTGTCAAGTGTTGGTGACACATTACTGGTACCATTCCTGCAGAGTCAGAACCAGAGCAATGTCTTCTGTAACTGAAATGAATCGACTTTGCCTTGGGGCTATACTATACTAAATCAAACTAGAGATGGATGAACAGAAAAAACTCTTCTGTCTCAGTGACAGAAAATGTCTGTCTACAGACATTTCTCTTGGTCACTATGGCAACTACCCCTCCCCACACTTTGCGAGCCATTAAGATGTATCAAGACAGAGATGGCTGTTTGCAGCATCAGGCAGTTGAAATAAAAAGAGATTTGCTAGAAAGTTGGAAAGTTATTTCTTGGAGGAAAAGTGAGATCCTTAAAAACCTTAATTGACTTTTTTTTTCTTACTTGAAAAGTAGTTTGTTTGTTTCTTCAGTGACGGTGAAGCTGCGTGCATAGGACAATCCATGCCCTTCATACGCCTCTGTTTAGGAATCTGCTGCCTGGCAGTGCCCTGGCAGGGCCGAGTTACATAGACAAGCAAAATCGCAATTCCTGCCAGCTGGGGCAGGCACTCATAGTCAGGGAAATAAAACCTAGGGAGCAGATGGATTTCAAAGTGATTTGTAGACTTAAAAGTGATAGGAAAATATAGTAGTTTAAAAGTTTACCCAAGCAATCAGGGCTGGGAATGTGGCTTAGTGGTATAGTGCTTGCCTAGCATGCACGAAGCCCTGGGTTCGATTCTTCAGTACCACATAAACAGAAAAAGCCAGAAGTGATGCTGTGGCTCAACTGTTGGCATGCTAGCCTTCTGCAAAAGAAGCTCAGTGACAGTGCCCAGGTCCTTGAGTTCAAGCTGCAGGACTGGCAAAAAAATTACAAGCAATAAATTAATAAGCATTACACAAAAAGTAAAAATATTCCAAATTGGTAGGCCATTGCTCTCAGAAAGAGTTCAGCGACAACGCTTCTGAAAGGGTAGTGATTGGATTTAGAATGACTATATTTAGGAATCAGTCATTTAAGTATGACAGGCTGTTCAGAGTAGATAGTCAGAATACCTGGAGACCCTTTAGGGGCAGAACTTGGGCAGTTTGTTGGGATCCTGGCAAAGTGGCTAAAACCACAACGTGGAGGCTAAATGTTACGTGGTACCAATACACTGTTCATGGTCCTATTTGTTGTTGTTGGGGTTTTTTGTATGACATTTAGCTGAAAAGTTAATTATAAAATCATAAAGTTAATATAATTATAGCTAAAATTCATTGAGTGCTTATTCAATAGTGAAGTCAGGCACTATTTCAAGAGTTTTGCATGTTTTATTCTCTAATTATAGGGGATAAGCACTATTTTTTTCTTAAAAAATATTATTTCCATGTTTGCAGCTGATAAACTGAGGTACAGATAGAATAAAGGTCAGAGAGCAAGTAGCTCACAGCCACTGATCAAGTCAAGCAGATAAAGATCATAGGGTTAGTTAGTGCCATATGGGACAGCGGCTTAAAAGTAAAAAGATGTCTAGAGAGTGGAAATACTGGAAAAATACTGGATATGTGACAGGGGTGGGGGAGGAAATCCCTTTTGAACTCTGCACAGAAGAGTCACATGAAACTATTTTGAAGAGAGGAAGCTGGGTGAATCCAGGGCACCAACTAGAAACCATAAGACCAGGCTACAAGTTTCTCAGCTGGGGAGTAAATGTTTGAGGGAGAGTGAGGGCAGAAAGGATGGAAAGGAAGGCCTGGGAAGGGAATTCATTTGAACCCTGCTACTAATTGGTGAGGGAGAAGAAGGCATTAATGATGATTTGTATGCTTTTTTGGGTTAATGGTGATTGCATTAGCAGGTGGAGAGCCTGTTCTTTTATTAATTGAACTTCCTAATGCTGACCATTCTCAAGTACCATTCCTTTGAAATTATCTTTCCTCCTTTGTGCTGGTGATCACTGTTTCACCTCAGCTCTCCTCTCTTCCCACCCTCCTTCTGTGGTTCTTTTCTGAAGTTGGCACTCTTCACTATCCAATCTGGGACTCATTTCTTTCCCTCTCCACTATGCTACAGAGTAGATATGCTGTCCAATTAGCTTAAGTCTGAAAGCTGCACAATTTCATGGAGGAGACAGCTGGGACCCATTCCCCTCTTCACCATATTAGCTGTGGAATAATCGTCTTTGATACTGTTTTGCTCGTGTGTGAATGTGAATGATACCTCCATAATGGAGTTTTTCAATGCACCGAGTCTAGAGAAAAGGCTCCCAACACAGTGGTCCCTTAACAAGTTTTATTTGCTCTTTTTCTTTTCTTCCCTCTTCCTCCTATCCAAATATTTCCTTTCAGTTGAAGTCACTTCCCTGATGGGGATTCCTCCTATGTTAACAGAAATAGTCATGGTTCTCATTTGCTTGCCAGATATTAAACTGTGCACAATCACCTTTCATAGACAAATAGCACAGCGATTGTCTTTTGGTTTCAAACATGGAATGATTTAATACTCTAAAAATATAAGAGATAGGAACTACAACAGAGTTATAATCAAAAACTGGTTGTACGTGAAACTACTTCAGACAGAGGGGCAAAGATTTATCTTCCAGTTGGACTCCAAAATACAGCATAAAACAAGCTGTAGGAACATAATATATGAAAGATAAAAATTTCCAACCCCCTTACGTATCTCGAAATTGTATTTGTACAGATGTTATGAATGATACAATAGCTGATATTTAATGTAGAGTAGGAATTTTTTTTGATGAAACAGATGGTATTGAAAAAATTTATCTCAGCAAAGTACTGACTCATACAGAATAATATGGACTTTTTCATTTTGCAATGGGAGGGTAGATGAGCCTAAGTAAACTTGCTAAAAATGTATTTAAAAACCTAAGCTCTTCAAAATAAGCCCAGGGACAGTTCCCAGGCTATGAGCTTGAGCACCAGGACTGGCATAAGAGGAAGAGGAAGAGCAGGAGGATGTGGAGGAGGAAATGCTTAGGGTTAGCAGCATGAAGTGGGACTGTCCTGGGTTTATTTAAACTCTAGCCTTGCCATTTCCTACTTTTGGGACTTAATCCAGTTACTTCTTTGAGTCCAAGTTTTTTTTCGCCATTTGAGAATAATAATATCATCATGTGGCATATGTCCTATTAAGTGGGTACCTTTATATAAAGACATTCATTCAGTGTCTACAAGAAGATATGCAGTAGGTGCTAGTTATTGTTGAAAACTGGGGGTGAAGCAGTTGCAAGCCTTACTAATTAGGTGCTCTTGGGAAGGTTTGTTAATCTTAATTCCTCAGCTTTTTTCTCTCTTTCAGCCAACCTTCTCAAACTTTCTTATAAGAACTAAGGGAGTTGTGTGTGTGTGTGTGTGTGTGTGTGTGTGTGTGTGTATGTGTGTGTGTATGTGTGTTTGTGTAGGGTAATTCACACTTTATCTAGCCTAAAAGAAAACTGATATTGAGTCATAAAAGAAGTTGTGTGTAGTTTTATTAACCATAGTAGAAAGTTTAGACTTAATTTCAAATATTCTAAGAACACATTGGAAAGTTTTAGCTAGAAAAGTGATGTGCCATGTTTTAGAAAGATCCCCTTGATTACTGTGGTGTTGTAGAATGATTGGGATCAAGGGGTGCAATGGGAGAGCCAGGAAGCAGGTTCAGACATGCTATCAATAACTGTGATGCTCAAAACCATGAAAGAAACAGAGACATACTCACTAGACACTATGTTGAAAATTAACTATATAACTTGTGTGGGGGGAATGGAAGAAAACAAAGGGAGAGAGCTTGCAGAAGGGGAGACATTGTCTAAAAAGAAATGTACTTATTACCTGACATGTTCTTGTAATCTCTCTGTACATCACCTTTTAAATAATAAAAGAATAAAAATTACAAAAATAAAAAATACAGGATAAATAGCACCTTTTGCCATCCATAACTATTTTCCGTATATTTAAATAAAATTTCTAAAGAAAAAAAAATCCTAAGCTCTTGTTCAAATATAAACATTACCTGTAAAAGGCTTTTTCCTGATTGAATTCATTTTCTTAGAGCCCATTCAGTATCTCATAGGTAGTATTCCCTCCATTTTTAATCAACATATTTATAAAAATCTACAGGTAAAATGATACATACTTATCAAGTACAACATATTTTACACATAGAGTGGTTAAATCTAGCTAACATACATATCGCACATTATTATCATTTTTGTGGTGGGAACACTCAACATCTACCCTGTACTCTCAGAAGGTAGATTAAGAGTTTATGCGTAAGACCCAAATTTACAGGAGGCCTAGAGATTTAATTGCCAAGACTTCAGCAATGGTATTGGCAAATATCAAACTTAGGTCTTTGTAATTCTTAGACATTTTGCCATGTTGCCACAAAAGCCTCATGAGCATTAAGAGGATTTCAATTGAACACTAGTCTGAAAAAATGAGGTTTTGGTGAAATTGGAAAAATAATAATAGGATGTGAGATTAAAACTCTGTTAATCTTTATTCTTGATTCTTTCTACTCCTATTCCTCTGAAAATCTAAAATGATAGAATCTCAAAATAGATTTCAAAAATTCAATACCTCTCAAATATTCAGATGAGAATATACATGCTTCCCAGTAGTAAAGAGAGGAACAAGTAAGTTATAAGACATAGCCCAAATGCCTATGGTCTGAAGTCCTGTCGCACTCTTATTCTTGTCATTCCATACCTGTGGCTTTAGAGTAAGTTTCCTGTGATCAGCTGACAGAAGAAGAAACTGGGGCCTGCTTTACAGAACCTTCTGTGTGATATTCAGGCACCATGTAAGAGTAGATAGTTGTAGCACTTTGACTCTGTACTAGGATGACCTTGAAAGGACGCTGGTAAAGGGAAATTCTCTAGGTGGGCAGAACATTGAGCAGTGTCTCTGTTGGTTGGCTTACAGGGAGAAGGGGCCAGTTGAGTGACTTTATGGATGTATGAGCTCTTGTGTGAATTGTTTGGCTAGCTGGTTAGGGACTTAGAAGAGGCATGACTGGAAAATTGGTCACAAGGTAATTGGGGATGAGGTAGGTGGTAGAACTTGCTGAGTGGGCACAATACCAAACGATAACCTGAGTGGAGGATGATGTTTGTAATTAAGTGAAAAGATGGCTCCTTTTTGTGGCTAGAAATCATCCTTTTTCCCATGCCACTCCTGTTCTTGCACAATGGAGCCATGTGCAAAATGGCCATGAACCACTGGGTGGGGACTATGCATGGCTTCGAAAGCATGACTGACTCGCCATGCTGACCCAGCTATGGCCATTGCTGAGTGCCCAGTCAGCTGACCAAGAGATGAGTAGTGGGTGGCTGATAGGGTACTGTTTTCCAGAGTGATTGAAGCTAATGATGGTGGGCATATTTCTTCGGATCACTTTTGTCATAAAGCAGTATTTGTTCTTACTGGAATTCTCATTTCTTATATATACACCTTCCTTGCATGCAATGATTGTGATAAATTACCATCCATGGACTTATAGAATGTTTGATCTGCCATCATGGTATTCAAATAGCATTGCTTCTGGTCAAGGGACTCACCTTCCAGCAAAGGATAGACATAAGGCTCATGGTGGTAGAATTCACTGGTTTTGCTATGACATCCTGCAGCTGCTGGCAGGACAGTGTGGTGGAAGACTTTGTCATGATGCCATAACTCCCATCAAGCCTACCAAGCTTCCCCAGGAGACTGTGATACTGTGAATTGAATAGGTATTGCTTTTGTAGTTGTTTGTCTTTTTTTTACCCTGTGTCTTTCACTTTTGGTATTCCCTTTCAATTTCCTAGTTCCAATACCAGTATACATGGTTTCCAATATACTCAGATAAGATTACAGAGATGGTGTAGGTACAACCAGAAGAAGGTGGATCATTGATTCTTTCAGATAGGACACATCTCACTGCAGATGCTACTGCTGGGTAACAGTCTAAGAACTCCTGAACTGATTAAAACAAAGAAACTACCAACACTTGCGTTGCTTCCCAGCTTACATGGGTTTTCTGTGAATACTTACATGACAGTGTGTTCTAAGCCAGAGTCATCACAAAGAAACCACTCCCCTCTGACAACTTCAATCTCAAATGAAGATGAAACTTGTGTAGAGAATAGATTTTGAATACAGTCCCTTAGTTAGTATAAACTTGGTTCTTCCTACATGTACCCTTTCTTCCCTATTTTGTTACAAAATGTTTTTACTTTATTTAGTTAGTTATTTTATTAATTAAATTGTGTTGACAAGGTGTTGTGCAAAAGGTGTACAGTTACATAACGAGGCAGTGAATACCTTTCTTGTGATATCTTACACCCTCGTTTTTCTTTTCCTTCCCTAGATCAGGTAGGCATATATACAAATACCCAGTGTACCGAAATCATATACAGTAACCACGTGGCATAGGTCAAAGGAAATTCACCTAGAACTTTAAATGTCATGTCAACAATAGAATCCTCCTGGGTTCTTCTCTTGGAGTTGTTTTTTCCTATCCTCATCTTATATGATCATATGTACATAGCTGTTGAGCCTTTGTGATCCACTGATAGGTCTATTCTAAACCTTTCTATGTGTAGTAGTTGTTTGGTTTTAGATACACTATGTAAGGCCGATGATGGAAACCTGTGGAAATACAATTTGAAAAGAAGTTTTTTGTTTTGCAGACCTGGTCTCCACTGTCTTCCCCCTCCTCCCCACACACACACTCTAACAGTCATGTATCAAGGAGACCATGCCCCTTTGTTCTCTGTGTTCTAGGCTTGTCTCGCTCAACATTATTTGTTCAAGTTCTGACCATTTCCCTGCGAATAGCAATATCTTATCATTTCTATTTCCTATGTAGTATTCCATTGTGTATAGGTACCACATTTTTTGTATCCATCCATCTATAGTGGGCCATCTGGGTTGTTTCCATATTTTGGCTATTGTGAATTGTGCAGTGATAAACATGGATGTGCAGATGTCTTTTTGATATCCTGAGACCTGTTGTTCACGATAGATGCCTAGGAGTGGTATGGCTGGGTCATAGGGTATGTCTATGTTGAGCTTTTTGAGGAACCTCCATACTGTTCTTCAAAGTGGTTGTACTAAATTGCCCTCCCACCAACAGTGGAGAAGGGTTCCTCTTTCCCCGCATGCTCTCCAGCATTTGTAGTTGGCTGAGTTCAGAGTATAGGCCATTCTAACTGGAGTGACATGGTATCTCAGGGTTGTTTTTATTTGCATTTCCTTTACTGCCAGGGATGTTGAACATTTCCTCTTATGTTTCTTTGCCATTTCTATCTCTTCTCCTGTGCAGTCTCTCTAGAGCTCCGTTTCCCATTTAATAATTGGTTTACTGGGTTTGGAAGGGGTTAGTTTTTTGTGTACTCAGTAGATGAGGGATATTAGGCCTCTGTCTGTTGTTGTGCTGGTGAATATCCTTTCCCATATGATTGGCTGTCTTTCTAGATTGGTGGCTATGTCTTTAGCTGTGCCAAAACTTTTTATTTTGTCATAGTCCCATTTGTTGAGACTCTACCCTATCTGTTGTGCCCCTGGGACTATATTCAGGAAGGTCCTTCCTGTGTCTTTAAGTTCTAGCATCTTTTCTACTCTGACCTTCAGTAGTTTCAAGGATTCTGGTCTGATGTTGAGGTCCTTAATCCATTTTGAGTTGATCTTGGTGCATGGTGATAGGCTAGGGTCTAATTTGAGTTTTCTACATATGGCTGCCCAGTTTTCCCCGCACCAGTTGTTGAAGAGGCTATGTTTTTCCCATTGAATGTCTTTAGCTCCTTTGTGGAATATCAACTGACTGTAAAAATATGGTTTTATTTCTGGGACTTCTATTCTGTTCCATTGGTCTTCAGGTCTATTTTCATAGCAATACCAGGCTGTCTTTGTTATGATGGCTCTATAATAGAGCTTGAAGTCTGGTATTCTTTTGCCTAGAATTGCTTTGGCTATTCTAGGTCTTTTGCTGTTCCATATGAATTTATGGGTTGTTTTCTCTATTTCATTGAAGAATGTAGCTGGGATCTTGATGGGGATTGCTTTGAATTTGTATAGCCTTTGGGGCAATATGGGCATTTTCGCTATATGGATTCTGCCTACCCATGAGCAGGGGAGGTCTTTCCATCTCCTGTGTCCTCTTTGATTTCCCTTTTTAGATTTTTATAGCTCTCATTCAATAGGTCATTCATGTCTTTAGTTAGGTTAATCCCTAGGTAATGTATTCTTTTTTTAGCTATGGTAAATGGTATTATTTCCTTAATTTTCTTTTATGCTTATACATTGCTGGTGTACAGAAAAGCTGCTGATTTTTGTGGGTTGATTTTGTATCCTGCTACTTTGCCAAAATGGTTTTTTATGTCTAGGTAATCTGCGAATAGGGATAATTTGATTTTTTCTTTGCCCAACGTGGAAGCCTTTGATGTCTTCCTCTTGCCTTAGTGCAATGGCAAGGGATTCCAGCCCTATGTTGAATAGAAGCAGGGATAGTGGGCATCCTTGTCTTGTTCCTGAGTTTAGGGGAAATGGTTTTAGTTTCTCCCTATGGTATTAGCAGTTGGTCTGTTGTATATGGTTTTTCTTATTTTAAAGAATGTTCCCTTTATTCCTGATCTCTACAGGTCTTTTAACATGTATGGGTGTTGTATTTTCTCAAAGGCTATTTGGGCATCGGCTGAGATGATGATGTGGTTCTTCGTCTTAGCTCTGTTGACGTGGCGAATTACATTTATTGATTTGTGGATGTTGAAGCATCCTTGCGTCTGTGGGATGAAGCCTACTTGGTCATGATGTATATATCATTTTCTTGATCAGTTTCTAGATCCTGTTAGCTAGCACTTTGTTGAGAAGCTTTGCAGATGTGATCATTAGTGATGTTGGTCTTTCCCTAGTTTGTGGATGAGTATAATATTGGCTTCATAGAATGAGTTTGGGATTTCTCCCTGTTTGTATTTTGTGGAAGAGTTTGAGGAGTTAGCTCCTCACTGAAAGTTTTATAGATTTTATTGGTGAATCCATGTGGGCCTGAGCTTTTCTTTGTTGGGAGGCTCTTGATTACCTCCTGTATCTCGCTGTAAATTACTGGTTTAACTAGTTGATTTATTTCTTCTTGATTCAGTTTGGGCAGTTTAAGAATCGATCCATTTCTGTAAAATTATTATTCATTAGTGATTAAAGGTTCTGGAACTAGTTCCTTATGATGGTTTGAATACCTATATATTTGTTGTAATTTTTCCAGTGCAGTGCCTGATCTTACGGATATGAGTGACTCTCTCTCTCTCTTTTTCTGTTAGGTCTTGCAACGGATCTGTCAATTCTATTTATTAAGAACCAGCTTTTAGATTTTTTATTTGTTGAAAGGTCTTTCTATTCTCAATCAGATTATTTCTTCTTTAATCTTTATGATCTCTCTCCTCCTAGTCATTTTAGATTCAATTTTGTTCTTGTTTCTCCAGTCATTTAAGCTGCATGATGAAGTTCTTGATCTGTTCTGATTCCATTCTTTTAATGTGTATGCTGAGGGCAATGATCTTGCCCCTCGCCACAGCCTTTGCTGTATCACATAGGTTTCTTTGTGATGTATTTTCATTGTCATTTTGTCTTATGAATTCGTTAATTTTGTCCTTAATTTGCTCTGTAACCCAAGTGTTAGATAACAGTGAGGGGTTTGGCCTCCAAGTATTTGTGTAGTTTCTGTGGTATCCTTTGTTATTGAGAGCTACCTTGATTACACTGTGATCAGATAGTTTCTTTATGTGGACTACACATGATCAATTTTGGAGTATGTTCCATGGGCGTTTATGTGCCAACCAGCTACTATTTGATAGCAAATCACACACTATGTACAGGCAAACATCTGCACGGATGCATCTAAAAGGGTCCCAAAAGGATCGCAAGACTAGCAGGTGCTTTCATGCTACACAGGAGCACTTTGTCGACACTGTGGCCTTGCAGAAACATGCCAGATTGTGATTTCACAATCCTTGTCTCTGGACAAGAGACCACAGTAGAGATGCCAGGTAGGGGCCCACACCACTGGATAATGTTAGGGGGAAGTTGCTGCTAAGAATACAAAGAGCTCTGTTTCTCAATATTCTGCACAGTACTGCCAGTGGTCGGGGAACAGACCTTGGAGGAGAAAGCAGTTTCTTACACCATGCTTTCTGCCTTCCACCTCAAGCTGGATGAGTTGAAGTTGCTGTAACCAATCCTGACATTTCTGAGATACTGAGGGAATGACAATAAATGTCCCCCCCATCTTATAAGGAAAACTCTGTGGCGTCTGCATCCTATGCTCAACACTCCATAGAACACAGCAAGTCAGAGAAAAGCCTTTTGCTGATGTCAGATATATCACTGAGTGGAGGTGTATCACGGGTTTGCAGGATATGGACAGACAAAAATGAAACAGAGACAGACACCTGTTATAAGAATGCCTTTGGAATCTCTCCCATCATGTTCTGTCATGAAACTTGAACGCCTCAGCCAGTGGAGCAATAGTGCAGTTAATGGGGCATGCCAGTGCTCCAGTCTCTTCCCATTCTAATTACAATGCTTCACCAAACTCAGAGGAAAAATGGGCAGGACACCAGCCTTCAGTCTGATCACCGCTACTATAGAGGGAGATACCCCATGGCCCATCTTAACCCACCTCACCCCTTTCAACATTCTTGCCCCTCCTTCCTCTGCCCACCCTTTCCATTTTCTTACTTTTGTAGTATGTACAATGAATTCTTGACTACATTCCCCCCCTTCCCCTTCATTTGTCTCCCACTCTCCCCTTGCCCCCACTTGATGAGCTGCTGTTTTTCACCCTTATGCTTTGGGAAGTAATCATAAGCACCACCCCCCTACCCCAGTTCTTCCTCAGAACTTTCTAGATTCCTAAGAGTGGTCATTGTAAATGTATAACACAAGAATAAATAGAATAGCAAGATATCAGAGGGTTGAAGACATGCTTTAATCATTAGACTTTGTGATTCGAATAAACAACTGTGGTTGAATAAAGACACTGCACATTCCTGTTGGATATTTCTCATAGAGTGAACACAGTGCTGTCCCAACTCTTTTACTCTATTTAAGTTTTTGGCTCATCACTGGTATTTGTTTCATTATCTAACAAAAATATCGCGTGTCTCTTGTTTGCAAAGGCTGCAGAGGAGGGAATGCTTATTCTATGTGTAGAGAGAGAAGGAAGGCTGGAGAGATGTTTGTGCTTGTGCAGAAGCCATTTTTTTTAATAAACGCAGGATATGTTGTCCACCTCCCAAATTTTGCACTACTCTTTTCGCTGTCCTAGCTTTGACTTATTTTGTTGTATGTTCTCATTTGGTTATTTCCTTGAACATCCCATCTAATTTCCATCTTATTCATTTTTGTGTTGCAGCTTCTGACAACTGTCTTAAGTCCACACTTCTCTAGATTTTTATACCTAGCAGCCATTGGCTTCTACTTTTCCTGATCTCTCTCTTCCTCTCTCACTACCTGTGCCTAATGTTGAAGTTATAGTATCCAAAATAGCTCAGGCCTCAGCCACCTTGGTGTGTTCATGCTATCTGTCCCTTCCTGCCTCAGTGTCTGTACCTTTTGGCTGGTTTCACTCAGATTATGGCCAGAGAATGGCTGAAGTAAATAACAGGAATGAAGAAAGGAAATGTATGGTGATTAGCAGTTCTTTGAGGGAAATGTTTACCTTTATTCACAAACAGTGTATGTGTTGGTAGTTTTCCTATTGCCAGAGAAAGAGAGTGTTGATTCTAAATGTTAGTTTTTAACATGAGAATCTTAAGCATTATATGTCATAACTCTAAAAAAATGTTAGGTGTTTCAGAATCTTTCAAAAATATTTATTGTCTTTTTTCTCCTTTATTGTCAAAGTGAAGTACAGAGGGGTTACAATTTCATATATAATGCAGTGAGTACATTTCTTGTCCAACATGTTAACTCCTCCTCCCCTCCACATGCCTACCTCTTCCCTCCTGCTTCCACTTCCACCCACGAGTTGTATGGTTGGTTTACACCAAACGGTTTTGTGAGTATTGTGTTTGGAGTTGTTTGTCTTTTTATCCTTTGTCTATTGATTTTGATATTTACTTTCTCTTCCCTAGCTCTAATACACGTATATACAGTATCCAGGGTACTCAGATAAGATACAGTGATAGTGGGGGTAAAACCACAGGAAGATAATACGAGAGAAAATAAAAAGGGTACGGATTCATATCGCATGTTGAAAATAATTACAATAATGATATACCACTTGTTTCCATAACATGGAGCTCATTTCACTTAGCATCATCTTAAGTGTCCATAAGGGCATAGCTATTGGGCTATTATGACTTCTGCTTTGACTAGCCTAAACATGTACTAATTATTCCAAAAAAAATTTACTAAGTGAAGTGAGCCAGACCTAAAGAAACATAGACTGTATTGTTTTCCTCATAGGAAAAACATTTTTTTTCTTATTTATTGTCAAAGTGATGTACAGAGAGGTTACAGTTGCATATGTTAGGCATTGGATACATTTCTTATACTGTTTGTTACCTCCTCCCTCATTTACCCTCCCCTCCCCCTGCCCCTCTCCCCCCAGAGTTGTTCACTTGGCTTACACCAAACAGTTTTGAAAGCATTGCCTTTGTAGTCGTTTGTCTTTTTATCCTGTGTCTCTCGGTTTTGGTATTCCCTTTCACTTTCCTAATTCTAATACCAGTATATACAGTTTCCAAAGTACTCAAATAAGATAAACTGATAGTGCAGGTACAACCGAAGGAAGGGGATACAAGAGCATCATCAACAGTAGAAGCTACAGTTACACATGACATGTTGAAAGTAATTACAGCAGTGATATAACAGTTGTTTTCATAAAATGGAGGTTGTTTCACTTAGCCTCGTCTTAAGTGTTCATAACAGTATTGCTATTGGGCTCTTGTGATCCTCTGCTGTGACTAGCCTAAACCTGAGCTAACTATTCCCTATGAGGGAGAGCATAGAATCCATGTTTCTTTGGGTCTGGCTCACTTCATTTAGGATAATTTTTTCCAAGTCCTTTCATTTCCTTACAAAGGCGGCAATGTCATTCTTTGAGACAGAGGTATGAAATTCCATTGTGTATATGTACCACATTTTCCTGATCCATTCATCTAATGAGCGTTACTGGGTGGGATCCATATTTTAGCTATGCCAAATTGTGCTGTGATGAATATTGTTGTGCTGGTGGCTTTTGTGTGTTCTTCTCTGTGGTCTTTCGGTAGATGCCAAATGTGGGGCTGCTGGATCATAAGGGAGCTCTATGTTTACCTTCTGAGAAATCTCCATACCACTTGCCAGAGTGGCTGAACAAGTTTACATTCCCACCAACGATGAACGATGAAGTAGGGTTCCCTTTTTGTCCACATCCCCTCCAACATTTATTATTGTTAGTTTTCTTGATATAGGTCATTCTTACTGGGGTGAGATGGAATCTCAATGTTGTTTTGATTTGCATTTCTTTTATGGCCAGAGATGTAGAGCACTTTTTCATATGACTCTTGGCCATTCTCATTTCCTCATCAGACAAGTCTCTTTGTAAGTCTTTAGCCCACTTGTTGAGGGGGCTGTTGGTTCTTTGCGGTTTTGTTTTGGAGGAATTTAATTTAATTTAATTTAATTTTTTGTAGTTCTGCATATATTTTACATATGAGGTCTTTGTGCATTGTATGGCTGATAAAGATCTTTTCCCAATCTGTAGGCTTTCCATTCATCTTGTGAGCTATGTCCTTTGCCCCGCAGAAGCTCAGCAATTTGATGCAATGCAATTTGCTCGTCCTCTTTTTGATTTGTAGCATTTATGGCTCTTTGTTAAGGAAGGTCTGTCCTGTGCCAAGGAGCCCAAGTGTTTCTCCTACTTCTTTTAGTGCTTGAAAGGTATCTGTTATAATTTCAAGATCTTTGATCCATGTGGAATTGATTTTGGTGCAGGATGATATATAAGGATCTAATTTTGCACAGGAAAGGGGGATGGGGAATGATGGAGGTAACAGTACAAGGGGGCAGGAGGAGGAGGATGGGGAGGGTGCACTGATGGAGGTAACAAACAGTACAAGACATGTACTCAAGGCCTAACGTATGAAACTGTAATCACTCTTTTCATCACTTTGACAGTCAATAACGGAAGGTCTTTAAGTGCTTCCAGCCTCAGTTACCTTCTCCATCAAAAATAGAAAGAGAAGCACCTCTTGATGATTAGCAATACTGCATGGAAGCTCTCTAGAACTAAAACAGCATCTAAGGAATGTAGTCTAAAAATAACTGCCATAGAATGATGCTAGTTAAGAGGTATGTTATTATGGTCCTCAGAGTCAAAGTTTTAATGAAAGAATTGTATGCTACAGGTTTTCCAGTGCCCAGCCCATGATAGTCTTAATAAATATTGAAGAACTGAGTGAGTTAGTAAAATTGTGTGCAAAGAATGCTTAGTTGAGCATCTCATTGGTGCCATATGGTATAAATATGAGTAGGATAACTGCAAAGAAGCTTCAGAGTGGAGAAGTATCCAAATGTCCTCAAATCCCCGAGTTGCCAGGAAAGAGATCTTGGCTCCATTCTCCAGAAAGTTCCAGCAGAGGGACTTGCCTCCCAAGGGTTTGGCTGAGGATAGACATGGGTTCAGGGCAAAGTGGTCATTTCCAGGAAGGTCCCACCCTGGTGCAAAATGGTCTCCTTGTAAGGGCAGAAGTCCTGTGGGGCCTCATTCATTGTTGAGGCTTAGTAAAACCTGGGCTGGCCTTGCCTGAGCAGGGAAAGCACGCCGTGTTTAGCATTTACTCTACTTTGCTCATTCATACTAGGGTATCATGATGACCACCTAGTCTTTTTCTGTTTCATTAATTATTGAATTAGGTTTGCGTGTATCTTTACATGTTTCATTTTAGAGTATGTTGTGCCTGTTGGGTGCTTAATTTAGGGCCTGGGAGTGGTCTGATTTTTTCTTTTTTAAATCAAGGCTAGTGCTCTACCACATGAGCCACAGCCCTACTTCCAGGCTTTTTCTTTTTGGCTGGTTACTTGGTGATAACAGGCTCACAGTCTTTAAGGCTAGTGCTGGCTTTAAACAGCATAGCTTTTTAGATGGTATTTAAGGTGATCATATTAATTGGTATGAGGGCATCTATGTACTTATGAAATCTAGTCCTAGATCATTAGGACAACATCCTCTGTTCACCATATCTTACCATCTTTAGTGGCAAGAACATCAAAGTCTCTGGGATATTTTTAGCATGTTGGAGGTTACACAGTAGAAGCCATAAGTTTAATATGGGCATTGTCTCTTCAGAAGAGCCTGTCTGTCACATGTGAAGATTTCTAAACCTCCCATGCCTTTGCCACATCATGGCGATGAATCCTAATGTTGGTACTCTCAAGTTATTTCTAAGTTTTCAACATAGTTCTGCTGACAGTAAGAAACACAAATACTTCCTGTTCTTTAATGTATACACCACAGCAAAGAAATTCAGGCAAAGGTAGGTCCCGGGACTCAAAGCCTATAATCCTAGCTTTTCAGGTGCCTGAGATCTGATGATTGCAGTTTGAAGCCAGTTTGGGCAGGAAAGTCAATGAGATTCTTATCTCCAATAAACTACTCAGAAAAATCTGGAAATGGCACTGTGGCTCATGTGGTAGAATGCCAGCCTTGAGCAAAAGTTGCTTGGGACAGTGCCCAGAGTTCAAGTCCCAGGACCAACAAACCAAAAATCCCATGCAACAGTAAGCATTTATTGCTTCAGGAAGAATTTATTGTAATAAACACGTATGAGGAAAATATCATTGTTGAAAAAGACTAAAGAGAAATCATGTCAATGTGTTTGAAGAAAATGGGGTCATTTGAAGTTTAAATCTGACTTTGCCTTTGTTCAATATTTTTATTGCATACAAGATTGCTAGTCTGATCCATTTGGAATTGATTTTGGTATAGGGTGATATATAAGGATCTAGTATTCGTTTGTTGCATGTGTTGAACCAGTTTTGCCAGCACCATTTGTTAAAGAGTTTATCTTTCTTCCAGACTATTTTTTAGCTCCTTTATCAAAGATAAGGTAGGTATAGATCTGTGGGTTCATTTCTGGATCTTCAATTCAGTTCCATTGGTCTTCAGGCCTGTTCCGGTGTCAACACCAGGCTGTTTTTGTTACTATAGCTTTATAAGAGAGCTTGAAGTTGGGTATTGTAATTCCTCCAGCACTGTTCTTTCTTCTTAGGATTGTTTTTGCTATTCTGGGTCTTTTAATGTTCCATATGAATTTCTGGATTGCTTCCTCTCTTTCATTAAAAAATGGTGTTGGAGTATTAATGGGTATTGCATTGAATTTGTAAATAGCCTTTGGCAATATTGCCATTTTGACTATATTATTTCTCCCAATCAAGGAGCATGGGAGTTTTTTCCACTTCCTTAGTCCTGCCTTAATTTTGTTTTTCATGCTTCTAAATTCTCATCATAGAGGTCTTTCACTTCTTTGATTAAGGTTATTTCTAGGTATTTTAAGTTTTTTTGAGGATATTGCAAAGGGAGTTGCTTTCCTGATTTCAGTGTCGGTCTTCGGGTCATTAGCATATAAAAGGCTGTTGATTTTTGAGTGTTTATTTTATATCCTGCCACTTTGCCAAAGTGTTGGATCAGCTCTAGTAGCTAGGGAGTAGAGTCTATGGGGTTCTTTAGGTATAGGATCATGTAATCTTCAAAAAGAAAAAGTTTCACTTCATCTTTTCCTACTTCGATCCCCTTTATGTTCTCTTCTTGCCTAATTGCTCTGGCTAGGAATTCTAGTATTCTGTTGAAGAGGAGGGGGAGAGAGCAGACATACCTGTCTTGCTCCTGATTTCAAAGTGAATGGCTTTAGCTTTTCACCGTTTAGAAATATGCTTGCAGTTGGTTTGTCCTAAACTTCCTTTATTTTATTCAGGAATGTTCCCAGGAATCCCAGTTTTTCCAGGGCTATTATCATAAATGGGTGCTGGATTTTATCGAACGCCTTTTCCGCATCCAGAGATATAACCATGTGGTTCTTTACCTTGCTCCGGATTACAATAATTGACTTGCGTATATTAAACCAACTTTGCATCCCTGGGATGAATCCAGTTTGGTCATGGTGTATGATTTTTTTGATGACTGTTGAATTCGATTGGCCAGAATTTTGTTGAGAATTTTTGTGTCTATGTTCATCAGGGAAATCGGTCTATAGTTCTCTTTTCGTGATGAGTCCCTGCCTGGTTTCGGGATGAGGGTTACGCTGGCTTCATAGAATATGTTTGGTAATGAACTTTCTCTTTCAATTTCATGGAAGAGTTTGAAAAATATTGGTGTGTGTTCTGTTTTGAAGGCCTCCTAGAATTCTGCTGTGAATCCATCTGCACCTAGACTTTTTTCGGATGGGAGACCACTTATTGCTCTTTCTATTTCAATGCTGGATATGAGTCTGTTTAGAAGGTTTAAATATTCATGATTAAGTTTGGGGATATCAATTTTTTCTAGAAAACCATCCATTTCTTCCAGGTTCTTGAATTTGTTGGCGTAAAGGTTAGCAAAATAGTCCCTTATTGTGTTCTGAATTTTGGATGTTTCTGTGGTGATGTTACCTGTTTCATCTCTGATCTTGTTTATTTGGGTGTGCTGCCTTCGTTTTTTGGTCAGGTTTGCTAGGGGTTTGTCTATCATGTTAAGTTTTTTCAACGAACCAACTCTTTGTTTTGTTGATTGTTTCAATTTTTTTGTCTCTAGTTTATTTAACTCTGGTTTGGTTTTAATTATTTCCTTCCATCTATTGACTTTGGGTTTGGCTTGTTGTTCTCTTTTGAGAAGATTAAGGTGCTTCCTTAAGTGGTTGAGTTGCTGTTTATCCACATTGTTGGTGTATGCACTCAGAGATATGAATTTTCGTCTGAGTACAGACTTTTCTGTGTCCCAAAGAAGCTGGTACATTGTGTACTCATCTTTGTTGAATTCTGTAAACATTTGAATTTCTGTCCTTATTTCTTCAATGACCCACAGATGGTTCAGCAGTACGTTGCTTAGTCTTCATGGATTGTAGGATTTTGTGTGGTGGCTATTTGAGTTCAGCTCTAGGTTTATTCCTTTGTGGTCTGAGAGAATGCAGGGAATGATTTTGATCCTTCGCAATTTGTGCAGATTTTCTTCGTGCCCTAAGATGTGATCTATTTTGGAAAATGTTCCTTGTGCTGCCAAAAAGAATGTCTATTCTGGTATTGCTTGATGAATTATTCTGTAGATGTTGGTTATGTCTATTTCGTCTATGCACTTGTTTAGTTGTGTGGTTTCTTTGTTCCATTTTTGGCATGTTGATCTGCCCAGAGGTGACAGTGGAGTGTTAAAGTCTCCAATTATCAATGTATTTGGGTCTATGCGTGTTTTTAGAGTTAGTAGTGTATGTTTGTTGAAGTTGGGGGCTCCTGTATTTGATGTGTGGATATTTAGGATGGTTAAATACTCCTGTAGGAGTGAACCCTTTATTAGTATGTAGTAACCTTCTTTGTCTCTTCTTACCATTTTTAATTTATAGAATTTAATTTGTAGAATTGCAACTCTAGCCTTCTATTGGGGGGAATTTACTGGTAGATTTTATTCCATCCTTTCACTTTTAGATGTTTGCTTTTGCTGGATAGATGTGTCTCTTGGAGGCAACAGAAAGATGGATTTTGATTTTTGATCCAACTAATGAGCCTGCGGCTATGAATGAGAGTTTAGCTGTGTACAGTATTCTTGGTTGATAGTTTTTCTTATTTAGGGTTTGGTATACTTCATGCACGCTCTCCTTGCTTTCAAGGTTTCTGCTGAGAAGTCTGGGGTAATTCTGATTGGTTTTCCTTTATATGTGATTATTTTCTTCTCCATAACAGCTTTAAAGATTCTTTCCTTGGACTCTATTATCCTGTTTTGTTGACAATGTGTCGGTGGGATGTCCTCCTCTGGTCTGGTCGGTTTGGGGTTGTAAATGTTTCTTGTATCTGTATCAGCCTATCCTCCGGGATATTTGGGAAGTTCTCGGCTATATTCTGTTAAATAGTTTGCCCATTCCCCTAATTTTTTCTCCAGGTTTTCCTCAATACCTATTTGCCTTAAATTGGGCTTCATGATTGGGTCTTGGGGATCCTGGAGTAATCTGTTTTGTCGATTGGATTGTTTTGGTATTGTTTTTTTGACATTTCTTCATAGAGTCTAGGGAATCTACAGCTCCTGAGATTCGATCCTCTGCTTCTTCTAGTTGGGAGTGTAGACTAGCTACTTGATTTCATATCGCTTTTCCTTCTGAATGGTCTTTCCTGATGATTTCCATGTCCTTGCTATAAGTATCTCTTACGTCCTGCATGGAATTCTTTTCTTCATTAATTTGGTTTTGAGTGCTGTCTCTCCAATCTTTTAGCTGGGTAACTATCTTTTCGTTTGCCTCTTCAAGTTCATCTATC